>NW_015386987.1:591488-605277 GCF_001527695.2 Protobothrops mucrosquamatus
AATCACCTACTAAGGTTCATAGTAGAATGAACTTGTCAGGCTGCTGTCCTGTTGTAGATCACAGCCTTTTCGGTTTATGCAGTTTTGATAAGTAAGCCAGTCAGCTGCATATAGGCATTCCTGTTCAGCTTTAGCAAATTGATTGTCAATATTTATATCTTTTCCTGAAAAGCAGGCCAGAGAGAGCTTTCGCAAAACCACAGGCCCAAACTGATAGGTCAGCTTTCTTCGAATTTTAGTTATTTCTCCTGTTCTCCCATAATTCCTCAGTGCTCTTGCCATTTTCTGGTAAGTCATGACTTTTCGGTTTCCTTTGCGTTCCCCCCACTGTTCTGCCAATTTCTCCTTGTTCTTGGAAACAAACTGGAAGACACCATTGGCTTTATCTATCCACTGGATACAGTTTGCCATGTCTGGATTATGAAGAGACTCAAGAATGTATTCAAACAGTCGCAGTCTTTTCCGACCTGCCCAGAAGCAAAAAGACAAGACTATAAATGGAATGAGTGTATGATGCGATTTGTTTTGGAATTTCAAAATGAATTAAATGAAACCTTAGCATGATTCAATATGAAAATTGAGACTGAGCAAATGGCTGAAGGTACTGTAAATTAGATGTCATTTTCTAGTTCACTGTATCACAGCTGGGCTCATATATGATGCTAAGCTTTAATGTGCTTTATTTGTTTCTGATTTAGTATGACATGTAAATTTAGTCACTGTGTTCTAGTAAACCATGACTTTGAATTATATACACCTAAGACCATTATAGCTTGCTCAATAAACAATAACTTAAACAATTGATAGTTTAATGCAAGCCATAAATCCATCCAGCAAGGCTATTATAGCACAGTATATGATTAAAAATAAAAAGTGGGTTCTCAAATGTATGTTTTTATTAGATATACAGTCTTGTTTTAAACTGATTGGAAGTATTTTGTACTGTTAGGAATGTCAAGTTTCCTTCTCAATTCCAAAGTTCCCAAAATTCCTTGGAAGACAAAATAATTGTTAATCTGGCACAATTGTCCACTGATGTAAACTGGAAACCTCTAAATACAGATTTCCTAGAGTTCTCATTGCTGGATATTCTAGAAGCAGCAAATCCAAAGCATTTGGGAAACTGGGTTGGGAAAAACTGATCTGAAATTCAGGAGTGATGAGGGCAATCTCATCTCTCTCTCTCTCTGCCTCTCTGTCTCTCTCTGTCTCTCTCTCTCTGTCTCTCTCTGTCTGTCTCTCTCTCTCTCTCTCTCTCTGTGTGTGTGTGTGTGTGTGTGAAGTTTCCACAATGCAACACCACAGCATAAAAGGATGCTTAGAGCTGCCAAATGCTGTTCCAACTCATGGATCTGATGGGATAACAGATGCAGAAGACCTGCATTGCTCCTATTGGTCCATTGGGTCTGCTATGAGGCATCTCCTTCCCTCTTCCCACCTGTGATTAAATCTCATTTTTCTTGTCACTGTAATCTGAAGCCACAATGGGTAGATTCTGCAGCCACTTTTAATTAAATGGTTGACCTAAAGAGTTGCAGCTGCTAAGTCCTGAGTTCTGGTCCTTTCTGTACTATAGAACATATAATGAGTGAAAGGGCAGCGGGGCGGGGGGGGGCAAGGTAAAATTGATCAGGTTCCCTCATTCACAGTAGGAAAGGAAGGAAGCTGAGCATTGCAATGGAGCTCTGTATCTCTGCTTCTCTCCCAACAGGTTATAATGTTTCTTGGGTTTTGGTGTATGATGGTGGATGATGGGTGAATCCACCATTGCAATTAATGCCATTTGTTATTATTTATTATTATTACATAATTACATAATTATTCATATTTCTGATACGTCTTAATTCTCAAATATGACATGCAGGTATGTAATAGTATAAATTACAAGTCTGAAAACATTAATATATGTTCTTGATGCCACTGAATTCAGTGCAAAACAGAAAACTGTGGACTCTAAAATTTTCACAGGAATAGCTCAGAATCAAAATTACATACATGTGGAAATCAAGATTTTTACAAACCTCTGTTGCTTTTTTGATGAAGAGCTGTGGTATACATCTTTTCATTTTCTGGAATAGTCGGCAGGGTACAATAGCTAGCTCCAGAATACAAGTTGGTGTCATTCTTGAAGAAGTGGGTAATCATAATGGGTAGAAACATAACATTTCAACAATTAACCAACCAACAGGGAAGAAATATGGTAAACATAGGCAGCCAGTAGAAGCCACAATGAATTCTGAATGCATTTTGACATCATCATACAAAGTGACATCATCCTCTGTGGACGCCCCTGGTTAATAATTATCTATTTCTTGTCATTTGGGAGAAAGGTTACAGAGTAGAGCTTGGGTAGAACATTCTAGATGTTGGGTGTCAAACTCGATCACATCACGTGATGTATCGTGACATATAGTGACATTTTTTGCCTTTGTGGAGCTGGGGTAGGCATGGCCTCCGTGTGACGCATCGGCCTGCAGGCCACCAGTTTGATACCCCTGTTCTAGATCATGCATAAAAACAGGAACAAAATCAGAAAGATTGAGGAAGCAAGGGGAGGAAACAGGTTACTAACAAAAAATACTATATAGGAACCAGAATCCCTCAAGCAGACTTCCAAGAGTTGGACATGACTGAATGGATAATATCATTATCGTATATGGTCAGATTGCTTGGGGATTATGGCTTCTCTCTTAATTTCTTCAAATCTTCCCAAAATTATTTTTAATCATAATTCATAGGATTCAACTGTTTGCAAGGTAATGTTGGTGGAAAGTAAGGACTAAAACTTGTTTCTACTCCCTTCATGGTTCTATGCCTGGATCAGGTTTTATGAGCAATCTTATAAGCACAATATGATGAAGTGCCCTTTTACTGATATCTAGATGAAATTTATCTTCAGGTGTTCAAGGATAAATTTGAACCTCCATTTAAGCAATAAATTAACATGACTTCTTAAGATAAGAGACTTTTATAGTCCCTTAATTAGGATCATACTGAACTTTTAGGTATATTAACAGGGCAGTAGCTTCTACAGAGTGCAATAAGATTTATTATCAAAATAATTCACAAGGTTACACTCTTAGTAATTCTCCCCTTATCATCACTAATGATAAAATCTCCCATAAATTTCTAAATACAACAAAGAGTGGCAATATTCTGCAAACTTAAGCTCTACTTAAGAAAAAAGATGTTGTCAAAACAATACCAAGCATAAATAAACAAATTAAATCAAATCAAATCAAATTAAATTAAATTATTAATAACTTGTACATTTTAATGTTTCACTTACTGTTGTATTATTCTGGTTATATGTTGTTTCTTCAGTAAAAGGCTCAGGCAAATTATTCATATTTGTTTGGAAAAGATTGTGATGGCAAGTCAGATAGTTTTTACAATCTCCTAAGGGGAAAAAAATGGACTAGAATATGTGAGAAGGAAAAATGAAGCAAAGGAAAGACTGGAATCCTGTTTTAAGCCAAATTACAATTTTTCCTCAGTCACATGAGTGAAACACATCTGTGAGAAGCATTTTACCTACGTGGAAAATGTAGGGTTAACTTAAAGAAAATTCAAATCTGAGGATAGACAGATGTTCCTTGTCCAATACATCATGATTAACTGCAGGTGGGATCCAGGTATGGGTTAATGTCTAATTTGCATAGAAGCAGGAAAGATTATGGCATTAGGGTAGTTCCATTCTGTTTTAAAAGTGCAGTCTGCAAGCATCTTTTCTGTAATTCTAAGCCCTCTCATAGTGGTTGAGGTTTTAAAAAAATCGACTTTTTGACATATTTGGGGAACATGGGGGGATTATGGGGCAAAATGACAACTTATACAAACTAATACACTTCTTATACCCCTTGACACTCTGGACCCCAAACAATTGAATCCAGGCCCCATTCACATACTATAGGGCTATGTCCCTTGAGTCTATCTCTTTATTTATTAGATGTTTAAGACATCACAATCATGTGACACTGGGTAGTTTACAAGTCTAATGTCAATTACTGATTGACTGACTGATTAATTGATTATGTGCCATCAAGACTCTGAGTGACCACATAGATAGACCCTGCCCAGGATCCTGGCTAGATCTTCCAATAAAGCATCCATTTCACTATAACCAGAGTTTTGTTTGGACCTGCTTGTGAGAGGTTAACGGTCAGGTTGAGCCTGGTGGTAAACTGTTCTACCATGTATGGGCCATAACAGAGAAGCATCTTTTCCTTTCTGTAGCTGTCAGGCATGAAGAATCAGGATCACATGTATGTTCCAATTTAGAAGTTTTATTGCTCAAGCCTATATACAAGAATCTGGTCAATTAGCAGTCAGCACTAAATTGATGCTAGATATGAGTTAACAGAATTCAAGAAGGGCTGGACTTGGAACATTTGTGGACATGTAACAATTCTAGGCTCTCTTGAGTCCGCCCCCAGATTCTGCCTGCTCTTCTCCTACAGTAGCCCTTTGAATCTGCAGTGGGATACTTTTGACGTATAGAGTAAATGTCCCAAATCTTTAAGTAGTGGATAATGCAAGGGCAAACATTCGGCTCTGGCAAATGTTCTAACCACTCTGGAGATTGTCTGCCTATCATAAGGATATTTTTATATTTCAGGGCTGAAGTGTATGCATGCTCTTTTTTATATATATAATCTATACCTGATTGTGGTAGTTTGCTGTAAATGGAGGCTATTATTATGTAATGGTTAAAGCATTAGGCTGAGAACCTTGGAGGAATGGTACAATAAAAAGACAACAAATTGATTAAAAAAAGGATTCACTGCATAATAGCTCCCTCTATACCTCCTGTTTTGGCCTTAACGTAATTTATCAAATAGTTTTATGCTGAATGTATTAGATTTTTTAAAGTTATAACCACTATTTGCACAAACCTCTATAAATATCCATCCACATTCATTCATAAATGTAGAAACTAGTCATAGTAAAACAATGAATTGACCTTGTTGTTTTGTTTTTACCTGGCATATAATTATAGGTGCCATCAGAATGTTGCTGTAAGACCTCCAAGGCATCTTCAAGAGCTTGTCCAAATAAGTCTTGGCCTGTAAAACTCTGCAACCATAAACATTGGTTTGCTTTGATTTGCCTCTGGGCAGTGGAAAGGAAACAAGAGCCAGGATAATTAAATGGAACACAGACTCAGGTATCTGAACCTTCATAAAGGGAAAATTTAGCCCCCCCCTTCCCTGAGTCATATCCAATTAAAGGAGTAATGTAATGTAATACTGTAATACAGTATAAATGAGCAATATTGGTTCAGCTAGTTTGGATGTCCTCTTGGTGAGTGAATAAAGGAATTCTGGGAGATGCAGTCCCAAATA
The DNA here is from genome assembly GCF_001527695.2 of Protobothrops mucrosquamatus. Lineage (NCBI taxonomy): Eukaryota > Metazoa > Chordata > Lepidosauria > Squamata > Viperidae > Protobothrops > Protobothrops mucrosquamatus. Next base: position 596,834 of record NW_015386987.1, read on the forward strand.
GTCAGACTGAAAAAATCGAACCATGTGACCACTAGACCGATATGACTAAACTTTTAGGGACCATCATTTTCCAAACCTATTTTTTGCCCAAATGATAAGAAAGTTAAAACAGATATTCCCTATCGACCCATTAGTTGAGCGTGTTCGAAGGAACTTTTGTTTTTGCAGACTGTGAATGAATGTCCTTTTGAAACTATCTCTTGTTCCATAACCAGTAGATACTCAGAGCTCATTCTCATATATATCCATTGAACAGTCGGCAGGAATATTTGACTGCCAGGCTCATTAACACTGGCCCTGTTTTCTCTAATGGAAATTATCCTGGTGATGGGTGCAGTGGGAACTGTCCTTGTTACCAAAAGAAACAGGGATTTTGCATTAATTTCACATAGCTCATAAAGATACAAAGTGCGTGTTCCCACTAATGAGAAGGCATGAGGCCCCAGATTGGACTTCAAGTACATTGGCTACAAAAAATGAACAAAGGATAATGTTTGGAAAGCTGAAATATATCATAGATTTGACTAGTCATTTAATTATAGGACATCTTTTATCATTACAATCTGTCCTTAGTCTTCCTTCATTTACTTGCCTATCTAGTCCAGTTATAAAACCAATTTGGTACATGCCATTAGGCAGATGTTATACATTTATTAGCTACTGTTGGATTTATATTCCATTTTTTTCTTTGGACCTTGAGACGATAGGTGTAGTATTTTCTCCTTCCGTTTTCTGATAGTAACAGCCCTGTTTGGGCTGGGAAATAGTAAATTACTCGCCCAGGTCACCCACTGAGATTCTATGGGTGAGGGTAGATCTAAACCTGAGTTGTTCTGGTCCTCACCCATAGTCCTTTATAAATGATTCTTAGATACAAATGAGTAATTGTCTTCGAACAAGACATTAAGAGTTTGTACTTACCATTTTAAAATCCCAAATCAAATCTTCAATCCTGTGTGAAATCAAACAACATAATTTATGAAAGCATGGCTTTATTTGACCAGTATTCTTTAATCCAGAAGTGATAAATTGTAAAGTTAGACTGAACTCCTAATATTAGGGGCACTTATTAAAAATTCAGGCTATGTACTTATTCATCAATGTACCCTGAAGCACTTTTTGGCAACATAAGTAAATTACTTCTATTAAGAAGCTGGTGGTTCAAATTAGTCAAAATAGTAGAATGAAGATCCAACGATTAGATAAGATTAATATTAGCAAATGCATAGTCTGTTAATTACTTATTTACTTTGTCACATTTTTAGTACTTGTGTTTGTGTCTATAGACCTTTATATTTGAAATAAAATGAAAATCTTTGCACTATAGAATTTAACATAAATGTTTAAAAAACATCCTGCATCATTTTAGCATTGTGTTATTTTATTCCATCAAAGTTTCAATTGATGCGGTGGTATAATATCTGTCCATATTTGGATAGACATATGTGCTTTCTGTATTTAGTGTCTGACCTTTGAAACAGGTTAAAAAAAACTTTAAGTTTTCAACCACATACTTACAAAGGCAAAAGAAAATAAAGACAAAATAAAAAGAGCATATGCAGAACCATATCCAAGAGATTCTGGAATAATCTACGGTACTTAAATTTATGAGAGAAAGGAATGAAATAATGAAATGTGAACAATGAAATAGCCCCAATCATTCAGTATTATTACAGCCTTTGGTTATAACCACTAAAATATATTTTTCTACAGTTTTGAATCAGTCTTGTACATACCTGTCAATTTCTTTCCATGCACTCACCTGGAGACTTCTAGAAGGAAGCCAAAGTACATCTGAAGCTAAAAGGACTGATTTTTAAGTAGCTTTCTAAGGAATACCTGCTTTAATGGAACAAGAATTGCTAACAGCCGCAGAAGTCAATCGGTAGAGGGGCTGTATTAAGTAGACAGTTTTAGGGAAGTATTCCATTTGGGGACTTTTTTCCAAATAAAAGATGTGGTACATTACAGTCTTAGTTGATGTATATAGATCGCCTTTACATAGACAAAAGCAGTGAGAAAAAAGGAAGTTCCTTGATGTTACAGAGAAGACAACCATCTGGGTGAAATGGACACTTTTGTTAAAAACAAATGGAAATAACTGTTTTAAACTATGTAAAACTCCAAAGATGCTCCATCGCCGATTTTTAACAATACCATTGAGTGAGAAACTGTTGAAGTCAGTACATTGAAAGGTTTCAGGCAAGCTCAAAAAGATTCTACAAACATATTAAATTTTTACACATCACAATTGTTAATTTATAAACTAATCGTAATCTGTTTTACATGTATACATGTGCATCTACGTAATTAAAGTATCTCTTCTTCCCTGTCCCCACTACCTTCTCCCAGTTTGAATCCTACCTCAGTTTAGATATAGTAATGCATCTGATGAAGCGAGCTTCAGCTTACAAAAATGTAGGCCTTTTAATCAGTGCTTTTTTTGTAAAAAAAAAAAAAAAAAGGTGCCGGAACTCACACATGTCATACAACCCGCCTTGCCTACCCTACAAGGTTCCATCCAAAAAAGGTGCCAGAACTCCGTTCTGGGCGTTCTATGACAAAAAAAGCCCTGCTTTTAATACAATTTGTTAGTCAGAGAAGATGCTACCAGATTCCTGATTGACTAAGTCAACTTTCCTCAAAGGATGTAAAACTTTAAGGACAATCAAGGGCTTAGATTTAATCAGACAAGATATATGAACTGTAGACTGAGCTATACTTTTGTTAACACTATGCTAAATTGTGCTAAGAATCTATTAACTGAATTCATATATAATGTCAAACCAGGTATCAGGACCCCTCTCAGGGTTTGGATTACACTTTCCAGAACTCCTTGCCAGGATTCTGGGCTAATGCAAATTGAAATCCTAAAACAACTGGAAAGCATCACGTTGTTTACTTTGACATGAAGCGTGATTTATAAATCCTGTACATGGGTTTCCACAGAAATTAAGCTGATATAGTTATTCTTATTGCTTGATTAAAACTTGGGAAAACCTGCTACCTTGCTTTAGGAATGGTCCATTTCCCTACTCTTGACTGGAGGTGTCACCTATCAATAGGGAGACATTAAAATAGTAATTACAAGTGACTTGTCAATGCCTTAATGGTGATTGAGTGACTCTAGTCTACGGCGTGACAGAAGGCAGTTGTAGGGAAATGGCCAAGCCCAAGCCAATGGGAAGCATCCTGATGTCCATTTGTTTCAATACAGACAATAAGGAATGCTTTAGTTTTTTCCATTCATAGAATTCAATTTTAATTTTTTTCCGGAAAAGGGAAGAGGACTTGGGGGAAAATGCATCAGTCTGGAAAGAAATAACTATAAGAGAGTCACCCGATCAAGGAGGTGGGTAGCATACAAATTTAATAAACAAATTAAATAATAAAATAAAGCAAGAGAGTTTTGTTTTGATTGCTTTTTTGCAACCTGTTACCAGCTGTAGTAGAGTTCTTTTTAATCATTATTAAAAAGGATAACGCTTCAAAAATCTATTGAACCAGGCTCTGGTCTTCAAATATATATATTTGAAACCATGGCTGGTAATGCCTTCAGCCTTCAAAAGTAGATGTTAGGGTGGAATCAACAGAACTCATGTTGGTCTTCAAATGATGTAGAATACTAGTGTGGACAAAGTTTGCAGTTATCTGATGATGTTGACAACTACTTTTTGCTGTAACAGATTTACATATTCTTACTTATTCTTCAACATCATTTTTATTTATATGATGCTGATTAATCTCACATAGGTTCTATATACATCTATGGTAAATGGAAATATTGTTATATGGAAATGAGTCTCTATCCTTAAAAAAAAAATCTGTGCAAAGCAACTGGAAGAATAGTGAATAGTGAAGACAAACACTATTTTACACCTGCTGGTTGGACCATCAAAGTAAACATATCTCCTGAAATTTCATGCTGACATTTTGAAGACCTTAATACTGAAAACATATTGGTCAGAACTGATGCAAAAAGCAAATTCAATGAACAGTAACCTCTATAATAAGAAACAGGAGATGTCCAAGCCAAAATGCAGAAAGTTTCATTAATTAAATTGAATTCTAATCTCCATGTAATATAAAATTATTTTAACCATTCTTGCACCAGCCACAAAAATATGGAGCCTTTTTAATGAGCATCAGACATGTAGTAACTGAGGGGAATTCTTGTATGCAGGATATCCTTCTTAAAGACTTACTTGTGGTTGGGGACTAAATCAGCAAATATTGTTATTAGTAAGAAGCATTCCATCCTACAAAGCATCTCCATCAGCAGTTTGGAAGGTTCCCCTAAATAATTTTGTAGTTCTGCAAATTGTGGTGGTTCCTATATATTTCTTCCATGTGGATAATATTGCTTGGATAACAAAAAAAATCCACATTTTAGGAATGTCTTAGTTTATGCACTGTGTTTAATTATAGATTATTTTCACTGTAATTTGTTTTGCAGTTAGTTACCACCTTTAAAGCACTCCATGGCATTGGACCTGGCTACCTCCGAGACCGCCTTCTGCCACAGATTCCCTCCCATAGACCGGTACGCTCCCACAGAGCGGGCCTCCTCAGGGTGCCGTCGGCCAAGCAGTGTAGGCTGGCGACCCCCAGGGGGAGGGCCTTCTCTGTGGGTGCCCCCACCCTCTGGAACGANGATTTTAGGTAGGGATGATTTTAAGAAAATTTTAATTGACACACAGCTTCTAATATTTGGCTTTTAATTTGGTTTTATGGGGTTTTTTTGTTCTTTGATGTATTTTGTTTGTCTGTTTTAATATGCTGTGCACCGCCCTGAGTCCTACGGGAGAAGGGCGGTATATAAATTAAATTATTAAATTAAATTAAATTATTAAGTATATGATAGCCTGGTTTGTACATAAAGCCTGGTTTATAAACCAAAGTGAATGGGTTCACATTTTGTAGTCATTGACTATAATAAAAATTGTTTGTATAGGTTGTAAGCCAGAACCAAACATTAAAGCTTAGCATGATGTATGAACTCAGCCATTGTTCTGTATTATTTGTGATGTGCACAAAGCTCTTTCTGTTAATGTTCAGATAATCCTCATCTTATGACTACAATTGAGCCCAAAATTTCTGTTGCTAAGTGGGACAGTTGTTAAGTAAGTTTTGTCCTGTTTTATGACCTTTCTTGTCACAATTGTTAAATGAATCTGGCTTCTCCTTTGACTTTGCTTGACAGAAGGTCGCAAAAGGTGATCACATGACTCCGGGACATCATAAATATTAATCAGTTGCCAAGCATCTGAATTTTGATTATATGACCTTGGAGGTTCTGCAAGGGTCTTGTGTGAAAGCCAATCATAAGTCACTTTTTTCAGTGCCGTTATAACTTTGAACAGTCACTAAACAAACTGTTGTAAGTGGAGGACTACCTATCTTTTTCCTTTTAATAAGAAATTCTACTCTATGTAGAATTTGCATATGTGGATTGGCAAATGCAAATATATATCCAGATATAATACAAATATATTTATGTGCGTATGTATACACAACACGCACGCGCGCGCACACACATCAGTGTTGAGAGTTTAATCTAGATAATCTTTCAAGGATTGTTTACCTACCTCTTATACTTAATTCAGACACCAAACTTGGAATTCTCTGGGTTAGGTATAGAAGTCATAAATATTCAGGCTATCAGATTTGGGCTGAAAATGTCTGTACAGCCATCAGATGAAAGCAAAGGGATACTAAAATGTTTGAACACACACACAAATGGAGATACCGCAAATTCAATTTTACTTCTGCCATGCAAGTGAATATGATATTCATTTAATCTATTGTAACATTTTCCAGAGAAATGACTCTACTAGTCTGCTCAGTAAAGACAACAGTAGCCCTTAAGAAGTATTATATTTATTATAGTGTTTATGACAAACATTATTTTCCCTACATATGTTGTTTTTCTTCTAATTATGTAAACACTTTAAAACAATTATATATGTAAAGACAGAGGTTTAAAGTACAAATGCTTTGGACATGGTGGAGAAAAATTTACTTCTATGTTCTGTTTTGTATAATACCTTGAATCTTTATAGGATTGCTGACTGTCAGCCAGACCAAAGCCCTTATAACAGGGGTGTCAAACTTGCAACGTCATGTGACGTGTCGTGACATATCGTGACTTTTTTTTCCATTGCCGGCAATGGGGTGGGTGCGGTTTCACCATGACGCATCCAGCCCGCGGGCCAGCAGTTCGACACCCCTGCCTTATAAGATCCCTTTTCATAAGATCTGCCTCTTTGGCCATTAAGATCTACAGCTACATGAAATGTCTCTTTGAAGGTAACAGACTTGTCTGTGTCATTTGGAGAGGACTGCCTTCTTCCATCAATATTTGCTACCTGATCAGGTCTTCTTTGGCAAAGTAAAAAAATTAGACAGAAGCAAGATGAAGAAGATGAAGGAAAACCTAAGCTTGATTTAATCTGCATTAAATTAGTTAAATGCAATTAGTATTATTCAGCTCAAATTATAACTTTGGATGCATTACGCAAAGACCTGGTTGTCTGAAGAACATTCTAATATCGAGAATGATGAGCAGAAAGAGAAGAATGAACAATAAGGTGGATAGACTCAGTTATAAGAATGCACCATTGGAAAAGATGAAGAGCCAGGTTAGGGACAGATCATCATGGAGAAAATTTATCTATGTGGTTGCTAAGAACTGACACCAACTTAATGGTACATAATCAATCATAATAAATTAATATTATTGAAACAGGCATTACATAATATCTTACTTTTGTCATATTAAGAGTTATAATTTGGTGGCAACTTTTGAAGAGCTTATTTTAGCTTTGATAATAGATATTTAAGGTCTGGACCAAGAAGACATTTCCTTATAACTGAAGAATGTGAAGCCCAGATATTTGATTTATCATGTTTTAAAGTACTCTCCACCTATAACCCTGAGTTTTGTTCAATTTAGCAATACAAGTATGGAAGTGAAGTTATAGGTATAATTATGACTGGAAGAATGGCTAAAATGTATGATTCAAAGTAGGAACTGGTATCATCTAAGACAGGGATGTCAAACTGCCGCCCCACAGGCCAGACGCATCACGAGAAAACTGTGCCATCCCATTGCCGGCAATGGGGAAAAAGTTCCGATACATCGCACGACATTACGTGACGTCGCGAGTTTGACATGTCTGATCTAAAATGCTGTAAATCCATATAAATATAGGACTCATAGGTTGACAGTTACATTCTGCTGTTCCGCTCTCTCTCACACACATACATTAAGGAGTTAGGAGTTTTTATTCCAACTCTGAATTAATATTTCCCAGAAATTTCCTTTGCCAACAAATAGAACACCCTCAATGAGTTCAAGGCAAGGCAAGTCCACTGTGTCAAGGCCAGTCCACAAAATCAAGACAAGTCCATATAGCCAAGTCCACAAGACAAAGAGTAAGTCCAGGAATCAAAGTCCAGAAGGTCAAAGGACACCCATGGGCAGAAACAAGTCCAGAATCCATATTTCAAGACAAGAGTCACGAGCACAGGAGCATACACAGCCAGGAAACTGACACGTTCCCAACACTGTTCCCCTCCTATCCTGTGCTAAATAGCCAGCTTCTGATGCAGCTCATTGGGGGGGGGGGGGGCAAGGCTGCCATTGCATAAGTAATCGAGCAGACCTCTGCTGCTCCTGCCTTTTCTCCACCTTAAGTGGTCTCGGATTAGGTGGAAAAGGCAGTTCTTCTTCCTCATTGCTGACCAGCTGCAACTGGATGCTCTCCCACCAGAAGCCTCAGGCTGTCCTGTTGCAGCTGTACCTCAACCTTCCCACTCTTATCCAGCTGCTCATCTGGTTGCTTTCCTTGTGGCAGCTCCACCTGGCTTGGATTCACAGCCCCCACACCTCAGAGCCTTCAGCTGTCTCCCCTCCTGATGTACCAGGAACCGGCACATCCTCTTCCAAACTGACATCTGAAGAAGCATCTGGGGGAGTCATCACATACATGTTATGCTGCAGGGAAAAATGACAGTGAAAGAACCAAGAATGAGTTTTAAGGAAAGTTGTGCATCATCCTGAATAGATGTAATTCAGAAGAAAAACATATTTTTTTAAATGATATGAACTGATGAATGGAAATGAGATGAGAGTATACAGAAAAGGCAATTGGCTCATTCAGAAACTTAGAATGAATGTGACTAGTAAATGATAAGAGGTTGATTTATTTCTAATATATGGTTAAATACAAGTCTTTTCATATAGTTTCAAGTTTCAAGTTTCAAGTTTATTGCATTTATATCCCGCCCTTCTCCTAGTGGACTCAGGGCGGCTTACAGCCAATTAAAACAAAACAATCGATACAAATCTACAAAATTTAAAATCAATTAAAAGATATATCCAATAGGCCTATTCTTATTTAAAAATTAATTAAAAACCAATTTAAAATGTCCCTAGGCCA
>NW_015386987.1:605634-624105 GCF_001527695.2 Protobothrops mucrosquamatus
ATGGAGTCAGCTGACCATACCTGGGAGCCGGCAACCACAGCCACTCAGTCTTGGAAGGATTGAGTCTGAGTCTGTTTCTCCCCATCCAGACCCGTATATACAACATAACATGCAGGATTGTTTTTAGTGAATTTTTTTGCAAGAAATTAGTGAAGAATGTAAGAATAATCTGAGGCACCTAATGCTGGAACAGACCATTATTTGGCAGGGGCAAAAATAGATAAGGGAAATAAAAGAGAAGTTGCATGAAAGTAGAACAACTGCAGAAGTAGTACAAGTCCTGTACGAAGAAATGTTTCCCAATATAATAATAACAATCAGACATGTGGAAAAAGAACAAAACAAAATTCATTGCACACTGCTACAGAGGCCTGTGGAGTTATGCTAATAGAAGGTGTGAGAAAATGGTGAATGGAGAAGTCATGAAATGAAAGAGGATGTGGATTGGAAAGAATATTGCCACCCTCCCCCCAAAAAAAGCATGAGAAAAAGGTATTGTGTAATGTGCTTAAATAGAAAAAAAAGGTCGTAAAGAATACAATCAAATAGAGAAAAGAATGGCTTAGTTGAAAAGGGGACTTAAGCTCAATTACAAGTATACATCAGTTGACTAATGCTTTGAATTTTCTAATATGTGCAAATCATTTATGCCAAAGTCAGTATATGTGATTCTGAGATTGGTTCTATCCACCCATGTAGGCCTCAGAGGAGCTACAATGCCATTTTTAAGCATAATTTCCAGCAATCAGCGTTGTTTCTCATGCCACTATGTCCTCGGCCCTGTTTAATCCAACCCAGGGCTTCTTTGGGAAGTCCCATTGAGAAAGGAACCCTCAAAAACCACAACAAGAAGGAACAGCTCTGTGCATATTGAAAATCAAATGAAACGTTTAATGTTTTCTAAAGATGCTGAGAGCATAATTTCATGAATAACAATAAACTGTACCTAGAAAAATGCATTTGGGATTCACCGTTAATCAATTTTTAAAAAATCCCTGCCTTGTATTTACCAGTCATTCTGAATTTCTCATAAATCAGTCAAGAGGTCATGAACAGGAAAACACAGAGACATTTTCTATTAAGAGAGGTTTTTTCCCCCCCTCAACTATATGGGTGGTTATTGAGATGAAAATCCAACCATGGTTAATAGGCACGACAAAAAAAAAAAGCTGACAATTGGATTGTAACCTTAATAACATTTAGCCATTCCTGGTAGAATGTCATAGCATTTTTTAAAATTAGCTTTATTATAAAAACCTGTCAGCTAAGCAGAACCAATACACAAACATGTGGATCTTTGATTTATTTATATCTTGCCTATCCAGAGATACTCAAGGCGACTTACAAAAATTTGCAAAGTTTAGATTATGAAAACAATAATATTAAAAGACAACAGTACAAAACAGCAGATAGTACAAAACAGCAGCTAGACAGGAAACAAAAACTAAAAAGAATTATCAAGCGATATAAAAAGCAGTACAGTACACATATTTGGGGATGATGGTACTAAATGGGTGAACCAAATCAAATCAGAGAAGACATCAGCAAATAATTAAAAAAACTAGGAAAATAAAGAGGCTTTAACCTAAAGCCAAATGACATGTGTGCCAGTAAATTTTCCATTTGGTATAGGCTGGTCACTACTTACTTATATAAATGCAGTGCTTTTTTTTGTAAAAAAAAAAAAAAAAGGTGCCGGAACTCACACATATCATACAACCCGCCTTGCCTACCCTACAAGGTTCCATCCAAAAAAGGTGCCGGAACTCTGTTCTGGGCGTTCTATGACAAAAAAAGCCCTGTATAAATGGATGCAGTACTGGAAAAATAGTGATACACTGTTAAATGTACTTTGCTGCTGAAAACCACTGAAATCCCTGATGTCTCATTCATAATGCGAGCCATTACCTGAAGCTAAAGGTACTGTATTACATTCCCTATTTATCAATCGCTTTCTTCTTTCTCCCAGAAAAAAGGGGGAGCTTCTACTTCCATATCCATACAAGAAATTATATATTATATATATTTATTTTTAATGATTACAAATGTTTTTATGCCACTTCAGTCTCTAATCTCCAAGCACTTAAGAGCAGCAATCTATTATAATTATGAATAACATATACACATTACAATAATGAACAAATCATTGAAATGATAAAATCATACAAGCATAACATGAATATGGTATAAAGCATAAGCCAATGACAGCACCACATAACTTTAAAATAAACAGACTAATAACTAACTCAGGTACTTTGCTTTGATTCACAGTCCTCTGGTAGTTCCCCAATGCTCCAGGATCTTTATATAGTTCAGTGGTTTTGAGATCACATCTGCCAGTTCCTTGAGAACCTTGGGGTGTAATCCATCTGGTCCTGGTGATTTGAACTCGTCTAGGCTGGATAGGTGCTCACTTACCATTTTCTTCCTATCTTAACTTGTGTTTCTATTCTGTTTTATGGTACTGTTTTTGATAGGTTGGACTGTTTTTTTCCCTTTGTGTAAAGACAGATGCAAAAAAATGAGTTAAATATTTCTGCTTTCTTCCTGTTGCTTGTCACCTTCGTGTCACTTTCCCCCACTAATGGACCAATCATTTCCTTGACTTTTTTCTTGTTTTTTTACATGTTGAAAGAAGCTTTTTTTTGTTATTTTTGACTTTGGTCACAAGCCTTAGTTCATTTTGAGCCTTAGCTTTCCTCACTTCATCTTTGCAGGCTCAGACTATTTGCTGATATTCTGCCTTAGTTATGTGCCCCTCTTTCAACTTTTTATACTTGTCCTTTTTGTCTATCAATTTATCAGAGAGTTCTTTATACAGCCATGCTGGTTTCTTTTGAGAGCTGTTATTTTTCTTCTTTGTTGGTATTGTGCTTGACTGGGCTTTTATAATCTCACTTTTCAAAATTTCCCAAGCTTCTTGAGTTGTTTTCCCCTTGAGGATTCTCATTCATGGAATCCTTCCCAAGCTCTCTAAGTTTATTAAAATTAGCTCTCTTAGTCCAAGAATCTAGTTTGACTATGTTCTATTACTTGTGCTTGCATAATGTTGAATTCCAATATTGCGTGATCATTCTTTCCCCCCCCCCCCAAGGTTCCTGTGGCTTCAACACCTTCTATCATTTCATCTCTGTTAGTGAGAATTAAGTCCAATATGGCTGATCTTCTAGTTCTCTTCTCTTTTTGGGAGACAAAGTTGTCTGCTAGGTTTGTCAGGAACTTGTTTATCTTCCATTTGGTGCAGATTTTGTCTTCTAGTTCATGTCAGAGTAATTAAAGTCCCCCATTACTATTGTGATGTGCTTCCTACATATCTTAGTTAACTGACTAGCAAAAAGTTCATCTATTACCTTTTGTTTGGTTGGGTGGCCTATAGTATACACCTATGGCAATGTCATTTTCCCCCCATTTCTATTGACCCAAATGCATTCAAGAGAGTGCTCTATTTCTGTAGAGATATAGATTTCTTATATAGAGAGCAACCCCACCTCCTCTTTTATTTGGTCTGTTTCTTTTAAATAATTTAAATCCCTCTAGCTGTGTGTACCATTTGTGGGTTTCATCCCACCAAGTTTGATGGCATGTGTCTTTATGTGTTACATCATAGTGCATCTTGAAAAATCCTATTTCCTATCATTTCTAAATATCTCTGGATATCTGCTTCTCATGACAATGCTACATGTAATCGTCTAACAGTGATTGTATTAATCTGAAAGTTGACCTCTTAAGAGCTGAGTTTCATAGGAAAGCATGAACCATGGACTTAAATATATAAACATGAGAACACTATTCTTTTCAATCACAATCTAATATTCAGCTATAAATCCAGGGAAGAAGCACGTCAAAGATTTCATTGGAATTTAATTTGGGTTTTGCCGTCTAAAGCTGGCAAGACGCTATTGCTTCAGCAGATGGCAGCACTTAGTCAACCCTCCATAATAGAAAAGTTAAACAAATTTGGCTCTGATTTGAATTTCAGTAGGGAATGCCTAATAATTCCAGGGGTTGAGACTATAGTGGAAGGTTGATAAAACATCCAGGGAAAAAACCCAAAGCAAGCAACTTGTTCTATTTTCAAAGAAATCACACTGATGTAGAACCAAGTTCATCTGAGGGCCATTTCAAATGTTTAAGAGTCCCTTGCCAAGTATTATGTTATGTCTGATCTAAGAACTTTTGTTTTCCTCTTTTTTTTGTCTTTTTCCAAATTGCTCTTTCATAGTTACATCACACCAAGCCCGAGATTCTTTAACCATGGTTTAATGAATAAAACAAAGTGAGTTTAAATGATACACCTTAATATATATATATCACATTATGGCATAATTTGTGGTATATATATTAGACGTAATTCTTGTTCTTTAGCATCAATGAATAGGTATACAGTAATTATTTGATAATTGATTACTTAAATATGAAAAACCCAATATGCATGTGTAAAATCAATGTGAGCTTTTTCCACCATGGTGCCCATGAATGTAGATGAAAGGTAGTAGTAGTTTCTAATAGAAGATATCTACAACACATCCACTATAGCTTCCATTAGACCCCAGTGTTGATGCCTTCCTTATTTTAGATTTGTTACTTTGTAAGTAAAAATAGGGACCTGCTGGTGTTCTCCAAATGTATATCTATAACCTACGGAGAGGAGTTGCTGAAACTCCAAAATATCCTGGAAGATATTCTGCTTTTCGTGTATTGAGATTGTTTGAGAATTCAATAATATCTCAGTGTATTGGTATATATGTCAAAATGACTATCTTCTAAGCCAGGACAGATTTGCATATTATTCTTCCAATTCATATGATTTTAGCTGGGTTCACAGAGTTGTTAATGTACTTTAGCTTAAAATATCTGAATGAACACCTGTTGTTTTGTAAACCCTGGTTTAAAGCTTATGTATGTATCTCAACCACTGGTGATATATTGCATAACAAACACACAAAAGCAAATCATGTCTTAGTTCAAGAAACATTTGAACCTAATCAACAGTGAACTGCAAACTCTGTCTTCTCTGTCTCTTAGCATTGTTTTGGCTTATGACTCTGGCTCTGCCCAGAGCCATCTAGCTTTATTTTAGCTGCTCCTATTAGTAAGAAAACAGAAGTAATTTTGCAAAACACACACAGCTCTTTTACAGTTAGGAGAAAATCATCAAAAATTGTAACTTGAAGTGATGTCTAAATGCAGTAAATTTGCTATCAGCAATCTTAGAGGTATGAAACAGCTTCCCACTCAGAAATTTATCTTCTAGAGGCTATGAGAATGGAGCTCAACCTTGAAAACAGATTAGCAACTCACAATAGTAAATGTTAGCATGGTATCTTTCAGTACAGAATAAGAAAGCATGTTAACAAGCACACTCATTAAAATAATTGACAACTATCCAACTGGCTTTCATTGGATTTTTTCCCTTTAAGATAATAGCTTTTGGCCTTGTCTTCTGAAGAAAGGTCTAGCTGTTATCAAATGTTGCAACATTCTTAGTCAAGTTTTTAAAAAACAACAGAGAAAGCCATCTCAGATTACATTTCCTGTGGCACAAATGTTGTTTGTTCACTCTAATGGGGTAATTTTTAAAGAGGGATTACTTTAGTCCTTCTAGAATAATCGTTCACCACATGTAGATTTTTGCTATTGTAATATATTTCTTGCTTTTCTATTATTTGTTTTGGCTTTGTGCATCCAGTATGCACAATCAATATGATTAAAATCCTACATAGAAGTGAGAGACATTTGTAGCTTGCTCTGCATATGATATATACAGGATCTACTTATAAATCCTAACAGCAGTAAATTATTGAGTGCAATTTACTAAGTGTGTTTATTCTTTGCTTGTGTCACTTTTGCAACTGCTGGCCTGTGGGCCAGTTGCATCATGCAGAGGCTGCACCCACCCCAGGTCCGGCAATGCAAAAAAAGTGGTGATACATCGCAACACGTCATGTGACATGGCGAGTTTGACACCTGTGCTAAACTATGCTTTGTTTCTTGGGGCTGTAGAGAACTTCAAAGCTGACCTGCAAAATCTACCCCGTGAAGTTCAAAAGTAAAATTATAACACTTGTTTGTAAATGTTTTAAATGTGCTGTCTTCTCTTAAGATCATGGGTAAAGATACAGCTATTTTAATGCATTGCAGACAGATGTTCTGTATGGCTCCCCATCCATTCCTAAGTCCTTCAGGAGAAGGAATCTGAAGCAATGAACCATCCAAGTGTGGACTGGACGTATTGTCACTCCCATGCGCTATTTTCTAATCCTACTATTTTCTCAGAAACAAGCTCCAATGACTTTTAAATGATATTATATTATTAAAGCTGTATAGTTCAAGAAGATGCTAGGTCAGAGAAGAGAGATGAGAAGGTTGCACTTTAGCCGAATCAGAGTTGTTTCTCAGTGGGTGTTCTGTACTGCAGTGATTAATAAGCTTTATATGTGAAAATAACCTAAAGTTTGGGAATGTGCCCACTGCATTTTAAATATTTTTTTTGCCAAACAACTTTTCAAAACCTTGTTTACCTAATTAATCTATTTTCGTGTTCACATAAAACACTAATAAAGTAGCTATTTAGATAGGGGTTCACTTGACCAAGCAACCAAGTTGTCATTAATATCCTGAATACATTAACATATGCAAATACTGGTGAATTGTATCAGGTCTATTGCAAGGAAATTATATCAAAAGGAACAAAAATGACTATTTAATAACCAGCTTCTGTGCATTTTGTTATACAAAAATGAGAATTGCGTAGTCAGGCGAAGCATAAACGTGCATCAAGTGCAGTAGGAATTAACTTAATTAAGAAAAGTTAAAGAATGAAGGTTGTTGAGTAATTATCAATTGAATGCCAAAATAACAAATACATTTAAATGATATAAGAGAATGACTTGTTTGGGTCAAGAGAAATGGGAAGACCAAGAAGGTCATGGTAGAAGTTTAAAGAATGAACAGCAGCATAGCGACATGATGGAAGAAGAAAGGAAGATATGGAGACGTACAGCAAAGAGAATTGAAAAAAACAAGAATTAGCCATGTTTTTTTCCTTATCTTATGTCTTTAAATTCTTATGTGTACCAAGCCATAATCAGGAAGTTTCTGTTTAGTCATTCATTCTCTTTTGACATTGTGTAATTTGATAGACAGAATACTGTCAGCACTATGTATTGGCAGCTGCTTAACTTCTTATAAGCTCATGCTTATGTCATCAGCGCTAGTACTTAAGCCATCTCTGTTGACCATTTTTATTGCCTTTTTTCCCCCAATGACTTTGCTTTTGGATTGCATGTTCAAAATATCTAAGCTTTAGCTTCAGCCAGAAATCTTCCACGAAGATACCTGTTTCTCTTCATCACACACTTAATGATTTGTTCTTCTTTGTGATCCAAGGAATATTCAACTATTTTCTCAGCACAATTCAAAAGCATCATTTTGTCATTCATTCAGCCTTATTGTTATGAAGTTTATAAGCCACCAGGTTCCCATGACTCTGGTGGTCCAGATTTCACAGCCAGATGTTACTATCAGTCTGTAGTCTCCATTTTAACACTCCATGTTAAGTCATCTGGCTTAACACAACATGTTTTTTGAATGTTTTGTGCAACTAACCAAGAAACCAATTGTTTGTGAACCAATAAGCCAAAGACATAACTTCACATAGTGTGATATGGGATACTAACCTAACCTTCTCGTCTTTCTCACCTACCTTTTCATATTATGATTTATCTATTGTTGTTTGTATCTTATGATTTATGATTGTATCTTATTCTATCTTCTATATTCTCTTCTCTTCTTTTATCACAGTGTTTCTCAACCTTGACAATTTTAAGGCATGTGGACTTCAACTCCCAGAATTCCACAGCCAGCAAAGCTGGCTGTGGAATTCTGGGAGTTGAAGTCCACATGCCTTAAAATTGTCAAGGTTGAGAAACACTGTAAAATTTATCATGATCCCTAGCACAATTTGGGATCATTTCTACTTATGCTTTGTTGGTCGCCTAATGAAGAGCACTGGAGGAGTCGAAAGCTTGCCTACTTTTCTGGCCTTTCAGACTTGTCGATTCGGAAGTAAAAGTTTCACTTCCCCCATCTCTCCATTGCTTAGCAACCCAGCAGCACTTTGTTCTATTGGGAGGCTCTTGCTTTCGGTTTCATTTCTCCGGAGAGACAGAGAGAGAGAAAGAGGGAGCGAGAGCTTGACCTGAGGGGGTGGGCCAAGCGTTCTTGAGAGGCGGGAATTGCGAGGAATTGAGCGTCCGGGGGGCTTGGCTCGTGGGGAAGAGGAAGGGGCTGGGGTGAGACTCTCGGGCCAGAATGGACGTGGCCTTTGCCAAGGAAATCTTCCGGGGGGTGTGCGCCGCGGGCGGCTCTCTGAAAGTCAGCGAGATTAAGGTCCGGCTGGATTCGGGGCGCCTGGCCTCCATTCTGCAGGATAAGACGAAATTCATCGTGGTCATCCGGGAGGACCCCCCCTCGGCGGCCAGCAGCGAAGACCACCGTGTCGTCGTGGCTACTACCGGGGCGCGGCTGTGCCGCGATCACGGCACAGGGAAGTGCGCCGGTGGCTGCGGGCAGCTCCACCTCTGCCGGTACTTCGTCTACGGGGGGTGCCGCCAACAGGCCTCGAGGTGAGCCCGCCGCCCCAGCCGGGGAAGAGGGGGGTCGCTTCCGAGCGAGAGGGACGGGGGGCAGTCTTGAAACCTCCCCGTGGGGGGGCGGCAGAGGGGACCCGGAGCCGCGTCCTCCTCGGCGCTTTGCTTGGAGAGGAAGAATTTCGCTTCGCGCGGATCTTGCTTTCCAAGGAATTGATTTGCCGCTGGAGGCGGCCGGATGTGCTCCGGGGAATTGCGGGAGAAAGGAATTTGGTCCGAGAGCCGCCCAGCCTGGGAGGCAATTTGCCATGTTCTGCGGGCAACTTCGGCAGAGCGGAAGGCGGGGGTTGCCAGGGTAGTTCGCGATTCTCATTGCAGATTCATCATGCAGGGGAATTTTGAAGAGGGCAACTTTGCATCTGAGGCTCCGCGCTTGTCCACCTGGCTAGGAAAGAAATTGGGAAGACGCCTCCCGGTGCCAAATTTTATGATCCTCTTTATGGAAGAACCCTGAAACTTTCCCTTGGGAAGGATTTCAAACTCTGGTCTTTGGTCTTAAGGCAGTGTTTCTCAACCTTGACAATTTTAAGGCATGTGGACTTCAACTCCCAGAATTCCACAGCCAGCGTTGCTGGCTGTGGAATTCTGGGAGTTGAAGTCCACATGCCTTAAAATTGTCAAGGTTGAGAAACACTGTCTTAAGGGAAACGGTGGGTGATTCCTCCACAGATATTTTTCTTTGGTGGCTTTGTACTTGTAAGTAGAAGATGATAGAGGACAGGAAGGCCTGGAGGAAAGTTGTCCATGGGGTCGCGATGGGTCGGACACGACTTCGCAACTAACAACAACAATACTTGTAAATAGTGAAGCTGGGGTGAATTTTATGTACCACCGAAATGAGACGTATAAAATGGACTTTCCAATCCAGCTTTTCCAAAGAAAATGGCACCCCGTTCTATGAGATCCTGGGACCTTTCAGAAGGAAGCTACTCTTAGGTCTTGTTCTTAATTCTGTTTCCGGCCATCCTGTTTACTCTTTTCAAAAAGGAAGTGGAATGTTGAAAAGGAAGTGGAATGTTGTGTTCTTTATCAGTTTGAAACAATGTGTTTCTCTGTTTAGGTCAGTGTTTCTCAACCTTGACAATTTTAAGGCATGTGGACTTCAACTCCCAGAATTCCACAGCCAGCAATGCTGGCTGTGGAATTCTGGGAGTTGAAGTCCACATGCCTTAAAATTGTCAAGGTTGAGAAACACTGGTTTAGGTACTGTAAGAAGGGAATGAATAGCTCTCTAATAACAAGCTGCCGATTAGGATTTCTCAGTTGACTCCCCCATCATTCACCATTCACCTGTTTTACCCAGATCCTTCATTTCCCCCTCCCCAAACTTTATTGACATTACAAAATTAGGATTTTAAAACACAATGTATCTAAAGCATTTATTAGCCAGAATCTTGTTGGAAGAAGCTTTCTAAACTTATAGTCCCATGTACACCGAAAGCCCTGGTTTTTAAGTTTAATTTAAAAAGCACCCTGGAATTCCAGGAAAAAATAAAGCCATTTATTTTTCATATGAGGTCTACTGATGATTTGCTTGGATGTAGCTGTACAGATTGCTTAGCATGAAATGGGAACTAGTCTGCCATTGCTTTCTTCCAGGATTATTATTGGTATTTTTGATTCCTAGATTTTAAATTGCCATCTTTGGAAATCCCAGGAAGGTCCCTAGCCTAGTCCAAGGGCTGATCCAGCTAAGCTTTCATTATCAGCCTACATGACACTTTCTGCTGTCTGCTCATGCCTATGAACAGTGTGTAGTTTATAACTTAAATCTGGATACAGTTACAAACTATGTTTAATATTTTCAAAACTTTTAGGAAACCATGCAAGTTTATCCATGATATTAATAGAGGCCACAACTTCTCTGTCCTAAAAGAACATGGTCTAGATATCTTAAACTCTGATGAATTATGTCAACTGCTGCTTCAGAATGATCCTTCACTCCTGCCTGAGGTGAGCTTATCACATACAATTGATGCTTGATAGGCAATAAAATTTCAGTTGTTGAAGATGTGGCCCACCGAACCATTTTAATTTGCCCAAGAAATTCAGTGTTGGGAAAATTTCATATTTTACAGGTAGTCCTGAACTTATGACCACAATTGAGTCCAAAAGTGAGACAGTTGTTAATTAAGTTTTGCCTCATTTTTTGACCTTTCTTGCCACAGTTGTGAAGAGAATCACTGAAATTGTTAATTTAGTAACACAGTTAAGTGAATCTGGCTTCCCCACTGACTTTGCTTGTCAGAAGGTTGCAAAAGATGATCACATGACCCGTTGACACTGCAACCATCATAAATATGAAGTGGTTTCCAGGCATCCGAATTTTGATTAGGTGACCATAGGGTTGCTGCAACTAATTGTAAATCTGAAAACTGATAAGTCACTTCTTTCGCTGCCATTGTTACTTTGAATGGTCAGTAAATGAATGTTTGTAAGTCAAAGACTACCTGTATTAAGTGGCACTTTTAGAGACTATCAGTGGCCTTTCCAGTGATAAATCAGTATTTCTATTTGGAGAGCCAGTTTCGAATGGTGGTTAAGGCACTAGACTAGAAACAGGGAGACCTTGAGTTCCAGTCTCACCTTAGCCACAAAGCAATTGGCTGACCTTGGGCTAGTCACTTTCTCTCAGCCCTAGGAAGAAGGCAGTAGCCAAACATTGCGGCCAAATTGCCAAGAAAATTACAGGAACATGTCAAGGCCGTTGTCAGGAGTTGGCTGACTTGAACGCACCAAAAGAAAACCAAAGCCAAAACCAAAATGATCTCAATTATTGGGCTTAATATTTTTATTTTGGTTTAATCTTGCTTTCAAAACCACTATTGATAAGTGGGGTATAATAATCTTCCAAATAAATGAAGACCATTGATTTAAGGTTACAGCATAGCTAACTTTATAATAAAGAGACATGGTTTATGCAGTTGGATTCCTTTAATAAGGCAGTGGAAAATTACCATTGAGTTGTCTGAATGGGCATTTAGGAAGAAAGAGATCTATTAATGCAATTGGTGGTCATGGGTGGGAATAGAATTTTGTATACTAGTCTTGAGTTAGGATGGTTCCTGGTTCCATTTCTAAACCTCTCTGGAGAAGCTTTAATCCATATTCCTTGTGAACATTTAGGCATAATTGTGTATTACATCTTTGCTTGGCTAGAGATAGACTAAATATATCCATTTGCTTCAAATATACCCATATAATATTCTTATCTTTGCTAGATCTGTCCATATTACAACAAAGGAAATGGGCCTTATGGATCGTGCACCTTTAAGAAGATCTGCGTTAAACTTCACATATGTCAGTACTACCTCCAAGGAGAATGTAGATTTGGGAGTAACTGCAGACACTCTCATGATATTTTTAATCCTGAATGTTATGAGAAGCTGGAGAAGTGGGGGATGAGCCAAACTTTGATTAGTAAAATTCCATTGATCTACAGGAATGTGTATGACATAAAAAACAACACATCTTCAAAATACAGAGGTAAAGTACTTTTTACCCTATTTGAAAACAATACAACAGCCGTTTCCAAATTGATGCCCTCTGTGTTGGGAGTACAATTTGTAATTTTCCTGGTGTGCCAATGTGGGGATTCTGAGAGTGGTCATCTCTGCATAATTCCTAGGTATTTGCAAGACCGCCTCCTACCAAACACCTCCCTTCGACCAGTCCGCTCCCACAGAGATGGCCTCCTCAGAGTGCCGTCGGCCAGACAATGCCGGCTGGCGACCCCCAGGGGGAGAGCCTTCTGTGTGGCAGCTCCTGCCCTCTGGAATGACCTACCCCCTGACCTACGTACAGTTGCGGACCTGCGCCTTTTTCGCCGAGCCCTGAAGGCCCATCTATTCCGTGCGGCCGGCCTGGCGTAGTTTGATTATGTTTTAGTGGGGGTTTTGTATGGGGTGTTTTTAGAACAGGCCTGTCATTTAATTTGATTTTAGCATAGAAATTATTTATTTATTATTGTGGTTTTTAGTATCGCCTGTTCACCGCCCTGAGTCCCGTAAGGGAGATAGGGCGGTATATAAATTTAATAAATAAATAAATAAATAAATAAATAAATAAATAATTGGAAAGCAGTACTGTAAGTTGGGAGGGTTGCACTGTCAGAATCACCTCTGCTTAGTTTTATAGCAATTAGCTGGTTTGCGATTAAGGAGCTTTGCATTAGGATAACTCAGACTTAAGTCTGACATTCACCCAGATGTTTTAAGATCACTATTGTTGATCAGGGAGGTGTGCAAGGATTACATCTGTCCACTTTGCATTACATGGCCAGCTTGGTCCTCTCTGAAAATTCTGAAAATAGAGAAGATATCGTTGGTTCTGTGCTTTCTCAGCTGTGATGTAAAAACCTCAATTATGACATTGGAAACAGTATTAAGTAGGTTGCATTTAGCTACTTGCCCATTAGGATTGCATAGTTGACTTTTAAATGATTTATGGGAAGATAAACATTTGGAAAGTTCATTTCTGTCTGCTGCATGATTAATCAGCAGTTACCAGTTGTTCTTTTTTTTAAGTTTAAGGATGGTAATTGGGACTGGAATTGCTATAGCTAAGGAGTGGAGTCATAAAATGTGTCAGAATGTGACTGCATCACTTAGCAATGGCAGTTCCCGCAGTCTCCATTTCTGTTGCTGAGAGAGGATAACAGGTTGTTAAATGAGGATTTTTGGTGACTTCCTGATGGCTTCTAATAAACAAAATCATTGGGGAAGCCATCTGGAAGTCCCAGGTGGCTTGCAAGTAGGTCAGTGAGTGGGAAAGTGCTATGGTGCGGTGTAAGTGCAGCCAGATAGGGAGTGGCTGTTGCCAGGTGGAGTAGTACTGCACAAGCATGGCTGGGAAGCCATTGTGTGCTATAGAGTGTATGTGTGGGATACTGTGGGCAGAGGTGTGCTACAGCAGGGGGTCCCCAACCTGTGGGCCATGGGTCAATACTGGGTCGCAGTCTGTTTGAAACTGGACTGTGCAAGCAATGGGCAAGCACACATGCGTGCATGCAGCTCCACTCGTCAAATGGCAGGCAAGTGTGCACATGCAAAGCTGCACTTGTGTGTGAGGAGGGCATTTATGCTCATGCGCGAAATTCCACTCACAAGTGAAGGTGCTTGAGCAGAGGGCGCTTTTGCTCACTTCCTCTCACTTCGCAAAGCTCCATCTGTGCAAATGGAAATGCAAAAACCTCTCTCCATGGAACCAGTCCCTGGTGCTGAAAAGGTTGGGGCTGCTGACATAGGTTTAGTATCTTGGGAGTTCTGATCCCGCTGTCATTCTCATGGAAGCAGTATTCTGGGACTATGCTCCCATAGTCTTCAGAGAACGGGTCCCAGGTTGATAAGCCTATTAAAACTGGATGAAGGTTGTCAATAACTCTTCTAGTCAAACCTTATCTCACTGTGTGGATAGAATATTTTGAGCATATCAGTCATGTGAAATTCTCAGAAGTTCATTGATGAAAGCACTAAATGGATTTGTTTTATTCTACAAAAGACAGTACCGTGGTACCTCAGTACGTTAATTAGTTCAAATGATGAGTACCAAACAATTTTTCCCCATAAGTAATAATATAGTAAGTCACAAGGCAGCCAACACCGACAAGTTCTAGCTTATGTGTTGAGTACCAAACAAATGAGTACCAGGACAAACCTTGCGTCAAAATGCATTGAGTACCAAGTTCGATGATTTTCAAAACAGTTGAGTAAGAAGGTACCCCGTATTTACATTCGGTGACTGAAAACCCCTATAGGCCTTTTGAGTAAAAAAAACCAACAACTTATGATTTATGGTTTTGATGATTAAATAGGATAGATCAGTAGTAGTGAACCTATGGCACGGGTGCCAGAGGCGGCACTCAGAGCCCTCTCTGTGGGCACACGCAACGTCGCCCCAGTCCTAGGCCTTCAGTTGGGTTTTATAAAACCTTTTTGCTTTAGGCCTCCGCCGCCATGTGCAAAAAAAAAAAAAAGGTTCAATCAATCAGTCAATTTCAACTTCTCGTGGGAAAAAAAAAGATCTTGCAAAGTTGGAATTGATTGATTGAACTTTTTAGTCCCACCCAGTCTGCCGTTACCACCGCAGCCATACCCACCCAATGGGCCACATCCACCCAATTGGCCATATCCAGCCAATGGGCTACGCCCACCCGGCACCCGATGATACATAAGTGGGTTTTGGGTTGTAGTTTGGGCACTCGGTCTCTAAAAGGTTCGCCATCACTGGGATAGATTATAGATTATAAAATGAAGAGAGCCATGATATAATTTTAGAGAGAGTAGTTAAAAAATTATAACTTGCTGTGAAGAATATCTGAAGCCACTTCTTTATATCTTTTATTTTTTCCTATATTTCTGCTACTTTTTTTTCTTTCTGGACTTTTAGCTTTTTCTTTTTTTCCCCTTTATGCTACTTCTTTTCTTTTTTCTTTTAGTTTATATTAGTTTTTATTATAGTTAAAACTTTCAATAAGAAAATTTTATAGAGAATAAAATAAGTTTATTCATTACCGCATGATTTGTTTTAATCATGGTTTGCTGACTGGCCCAGTTGATTGGATAAACCATGATACATGAACCAAAGGGACTGGCTTCACATTCCATGCTAAGACAAGACCAAACTGCATTATAATTTCAAGCAATTTTCTCTTGATTATTTGTGCTTGTAAAAGAGGAATCACAACTGTTCTTGCTGCAAACAATTTATCTATAAGTTGAGGATTAGAGGATATATTGCGTGAAACAATACTTTTATTCCTGATGTTAAGGAAGTTTTAGGCCTTGAAATGCTGAGAGAATCAAAGGGGGTGCAGCTCACAAAAGCTTGTGCCTGTTAGTAAAATATCTTAATCCGAAAAGGTGCTTCGAACTCCTCCTGTTATTTTGCCACCCTAGACTAACAGAGCTCTCTTCTAATGGAGTCTTCATGAAATCAAGAAATCCTCTTTGAAGTCATGCTCCCATGCTCCCACCCATAACCTTTTACCCACAACTTCTACCTGTCTTTGTAATTCTAGAGCTGATCTGACTACTTATTTTTTCCCTTGAGGGAGATCAGGAGAATTGGAGGAAGTTAAAATAATGTGTCTTTTGTCGTCTTGAGTCAAAATATATACTTCATTTTTCCTTAGAGAGAAAAGAAAACCAAGTAGTGTCCACCACACACATTGATGAATCAGATATGATTTGCTTATACCACATTAGGAAAAGTTGTAGCTTTCAAGGTAAGTGGGCTAAAACCAGTTGGGTCAAGAGTTCCCTGTTTTTGATATGTGATGTGAATGCTACTATTTTTCACCATATCCTTAGAATTGTGGAGTTAGATCATTTAGGCTGAATCCAATCCTTGTTCAGTACAGAAATCCAAAATAAAGAATCTCTGGATTGATGGTTCTTTGGTCTCTCTCTGTATGGAGACTACCACCATTCAGAAAAATGGCTTCCCTTGTCAATCTGGTCTTGGGTTTGGGTGTTTCCAGATACCACAAAATTGACCTTTTGCTTCATTTCAGAACGGCTTAGCTGTAGACCACAGGACTTCTTTAATTCCATCCACTAGTACAGTGCTTTCAGTAGAAGAAGAAAAAATGTATTAATTTCACATTTGGGAAAAGAAAGGTTGTCATCTTGCTATTATGACTTATGTGAGAATGAATAATTAAGAACTAGGTCTACTATATTTAGGCTGCAAAGATCTGCAAAGAATTATGAGGGCTTTTGGTTCTTTTCTTTGTAGCCCACTTTGTAGCTCTCTTAGAAACTTGAGGTCTGATCTGTAATACCTTTGATGATTTCTGATATGTACCTAAAACCAAGCAATTAATATGCAGCGGATGTACTGTATGTGCAAAAGAGAAAATAAAAGGTCTAAAAATGGAACATTTGCAAGGGGCTCACCATCCTGAATCCCTGGCATTTTCATCAGTACAAAACTTAGCATTTCTCTTGAAAAGTATCTTAATGGTTCATGAATATAATGCAATATAATATGGGTTTGTTTATTTAGATAAGTGTACCCGAATTCACTATAATTTGCCATATAGATGGCAAGTTTTAGATGGTGCTTTGTGGAAAGATATGGACAATATGAAGAAAATTGAAAAAGCCTACTGTGACCCAGGCAATGAAAGGTAATAATTGTTCTTATAATAATATGTTTTTGTTTGACTTAAACTGTATTGATGCTATTTTGCTGCCTTTTTCTACTTTAAATATTTTAATACATGTTTATCTGTTTTTTAATGGTTTGCTTATTATTGTAATATGTAGAAGTGATATGTAATATTATAATATAGGCTTCCTGTGTAAATTAGTAATGTGTAGTGCTTTGACTCTTGATGAATGCCTGGACATAATCCATGCAGTTTTCTTGGCAACATTTTTGGAAGTGGTTTGCCATTGCCTTCTCTCTCGGACTTCCAACTGGCATAAATCTTCACAATCAAAACCCATAAATCCCATATTGTGCTACTCTGTTTCTGGATTTACATTTACTGTAAATGCACCATATTGGGGTACAAGTGGGTGAGAAAAGCTAAATCTTTCCTCTCAAGCTGCTTTGTTTGCAAAATGATCCTCTCCAGTAGAGTTTCATTATATTCGCTCAGGAATATATTAAAGAATCATGGGAAAAACGAAGGTTTCTCTCTTTCCATATGCAGATCATAATCTGGATTGGGCTGCTATGTATTTACTATAAATAGAATCTAAAAGTGGATTATGTGCTTCATATAATTCAACTTTTAGGCTCATATAAGTTACACTTAAGATCTTGATGAAGTCAGTGCAAAAGTTGTCCCAATTTATTTTTGAGTTTTATCAATGAGACTGAATTTCTCCTTTCTGTTTTTTTGAATTTGCAAAGATGGAAGAATGAAAATAATGGAAGGGGAGATTTTCAAACATTTGATTTTTTAAAAAGCCTACTACTAATAAGAGTACTTAACTATTAACCTGGTTCTATCCACGGTTTGAGAATTTTAGCACTTAAAGCTGTACCACTGAAATGGAATATAAAATAAGTTAATATAGCTTATAAATATAAAAATGATACAAGCCCTTTCAGTTGCTTCTTGCTTAGGTATCATAGATATGGTCTCTTTTATGACTATAATACCAGCTACTTATTATTCTGGCTTTACAGTGAGGTTCTGAATAAGGTCATATGCTTAATGACTGCTGTAGTTGTGAAGCACTTTATGCTTTTTTAAAAAAACTTGTTTTTTGGTGACATGATCAAGGAATAATTGTTTCAATTAAACTTTGTATTCCTTTGGATTTCTTCTTTAGCAGCTTTAGTTTTGAAAGCTGTCCATCTTTATCCTAGAAAAAAAAGATTTCATTAGATTTGTTTTTGGGATTGTGCTCCTGGGTAAAGCTTATTTTGAGGGAAAGCATTCTTCTCCTAAATTAGCTTCACTTACCCTTAGAAATTTAACATAAGAAATGTGATACAGTCACTGTTGTAAAGGATGGAAAGCTAAAAGTTTTCCTTCCATGCAGAAAATACTTCTCACTGTTCTAATATATTTTTCTAGTTTTTATAAAAAGACCATTAAAATAGAGCAGCGATGGTGAATCTTTTGGGCTCAGCATGCCAAAAATTCAGAAAATGCCTAACTTATTTTCCAACTTCTATGCCGCCCTTCTCCCCACGGGACTCAGGGCGGCTCACAGCATGTTAAAAAACAACACAAAAAACATTTCCCCTATAAAACCAATTAAAAACCAAATATATTTATGGCTGTGTCATTATTAAAATCTTTAAAAAATTTTCCCTATTTAAAATTCACCCTAGGTCAGTCCCGCTTGTTGAAAAA
>NW_015386987.1:624278-648121 GCF_001527695.2 Protobothrops mucrosquamatus
CCCCTGGTCACGGCCGACAAATGGTCTTCCAGTGTCAGCCGTGGATCCAGGAGGACACCCAAGTTGCGTGCCCTCTCTGAGGGGGCCAAAGTCTCGCCCCCTATAGTCAGCGATGGAATCAGCTGACTATGCCGGGGCGCCGGCAACCACAGCCACTCGGTCTTGGAAGGGTTGAGTCTGAGTCTGTTCCTCCCCATCCTCCCTGAGTCTGTTCCTCCCCATCCAGACTCTGCTGGCATGTTACACACAAACACACACACACAAAACAATTGTCTATCTCCCCCCCCCAAAATCTAGACCATCCTGAATTGTTGCTCTCAGCATTGGGTATTGGTGAACGCTGCTGTGCCATCCAAAATGTTGTGGTATGTCACTTTTGAAGGCATGCCATAGCTCACCATCACTGAAATAGAAGATAGAACAATCCTTTTTTTAAAAAAAAGTTATAACTTTTTAAAATCCCATTGTTCCACAGTATATTCCATTTGGGAGGACCGGAACAGTCTTTATTCATGCAATCTATCAATTTCTCCAGTATGACATGGGGCTCTGCTAAAATTAGACGGCTTTCCACAGCATCTTCAGTGACCAAGCCTC
This sequence comes from Protobothrops mucrosquamatus, assembly GCF_001527695.2. Classification (NCBI taxonomy): domain Eukaryota; kingdom Metazoa; phylum Chordata; class Lepidosauria; order Squamata; family Viperidae; genus Protobothrops; species Protobothrops mucrosquamatus. Next base: position 624,876 of record NW_015386987.1, read on the forward strand.
CGTACTATATTCTTACAACAGATTGGATCTGGTACTGGAAGGATGAGTACAATCTATGGAAAGAATACGGAAAGCAAGTAAGTAAACCTTGTCATCTTCTGTATGCTGTATATAAGGTTTCTCAATCTTAGTAACTTTAAGATGAGTGGATTTCAACTCCCAGTGTTTCCTTCCCAGCAAGCCAGAGAAACACAGCTATGTAGTATCCTAATAACTTCGATACCTTTAATAATAATCCAGTTGACCTTCTCCTTTTACTACTAAATTAATGCAACATATAAATATCCTACCTGGTCCTTCATAAAATAAGTCAGAATAGATCTGTGTAAAAGCAGCACCTAGATTAGTTACAGGTAGTCCTTGACTTACTGCACAACCATTCATTTAGTATTCATTCAGAGTTACAACATACTCGATTGGTCCTCATGCTTACAATTATTGCAGCATCCCCATCATCATGTGATGATAATTTGGGCACTTGGCAACTGGCATCTATTTAGAATAGTTGCAGCATCCTGGGGCCATAAGATTGCCATTTGAGATCTCCCCAGCCAACTTCCAACAAGCATAGTCAGTTGGGAGAAATTGGATTGTGGTGTTTTGCTTAACAATTGTGCCAAAAAAGGTCATAAAATCAGGTGCAACTCAACAACTACCTTGCTTAGCAATTGTGCAACTACCTTGCTTAGTCCCAATTGTGGTTGTAACTTTGTTTCCTAAACAGAAAAGCAGTGAAATTAAGACACAGCAGTACAAAATGGAAACTTTTATAACATTTATAGACATGGATCCAAAATCTCTGGCTGTTAAATTTCAGTCTGGACAATGCTAGAAATAAATGGGTAGCTGGTAAAACTGCTTCTCAGTAGCTGGTCTCATTTGTTAATAATTCTTGTTTATTGAAGCCAGAAGAAAGGCTCGACCACTTCTAATTAGGAGACAAGGCTTAAGATTTCTTCCTCTTGCAGGGAGGAAAGTTTCTGTTCAGTCTATAGCTCTCTATTCTTTCATAGAGGAAGGATAATAATAATAATAATAATAATAGTAGTAGTAGTAGTAGTAGTAGTAGTAGTAGTAGTAGTAGTAGTAAAGTTGGAAGGGACCTTGAAGGTCATCTAGTCCAACCCCCTGCTCAGGCAGGAAACCCTATATCGTTTCAGACAAATGGCTGTCCAGTCTCTTCTTAAAAACTTCCAGTGTTGGAGCATTCGCTGCTTCTGGAGGCAGGTTGTTCCACTGGTTAATTGTTCTAACTATCAGGAAGTTTCTCCTTAGTTCTAGGTTGCTTCTCTCCTTGATTAGTTTTCATCCATTGCTTCTTGTCCTACCTTCAGGCACCTTGGAAAATAGCTTGACTCCCTCTTCTTTGTGGCAGCCCCTGAGATATTGGAACACTGCTATCATGTCCCCCCTCGTCCTTCTCTTCATTAAACTAGACATACCCAATTCCAGCAGCCGTTCCTTATATGCTTTAGCCTCCAGTCCCCTAATCATTTTGTTGCTCTTCTCTGTACTCTTTCTAGAGTACATTGAAAGTTCAGGAAGAGTAGATTTCACCCCCAGCATTGAGAAGAAAATGGGGCAACCCCTTGCACTGACTATTGCTTGCAAAAGAGAAGTAGAGCTGGGACTAAGCAGCAAATACATTATGCAGACTGACAACTGATTTAGACTCTCCTCCAGGAACAATAAGTGGCCACCCTCATGTGCGTCACTTCCCCTCTCTATAGTTATATCATGGCTCCCTTCTTTCCAAGGCTGCTCTTTCCAATTGGCAAACCCATAAATCACAGATTCTTTTTTCCTGTTTTCAACAAAAAGTCCATAAAGGGCTACAAGTCACTTATGAATACAGTTATTGTCTTTTTCCTAATGAAATAAGTCACTTTTACCATTTCTGAAAATTCTGTCATTTTCACCAACCATTCCTCCATTATGGGTAGGTCTTTCGATCTTTTTGCATATAATCTCACTGCAATTACCATATACAAAAACAATCTTTCATAAGACTTTTCAAATTGTCTATCCATTAGTCACAGAAGTTTTTTTCTGGTTTCAGTTGAACCGGAAAAGTTTTTATATTAATAAAGTTAATAAATTATCTGTTTGAACCCCAGATATTCTGGCTTTTTTACAACTCCACCAATAAAATGACCCTTCATGTTTTCAGCATTTCCAACATAAATTTGAAGCCGCTTTAAACAGTCTAGACATAGATAAGTCATTCTAATTCTTAAGAAAATCCAAATTCAAAGAACCTAGATTTTTCTGGAGTGATGTGCAAATGCTTTTGTTTGGTTCTGTGGTACCAGGATGATCATCATGCTGCTGCTACTATATCCAGCTTTGACTTGGAGAAAGCCTACCAGTCTGAAGCATTTACGACACTCAAGTTCTCAGCTGGGACACAGAATTATGAGATTGATTTTAAAGGTGTGTTTTCCCTCTTGTATCAGCTGAGTTGTTTGGAAATATCACCAGATAAAAATCAACGTTGATCTGCCTTGGCCATAATATTTAGTTCCTTTAGCCTAATATTGTCTATTAGGAAGAATTCTCCATCTGATTAGAAATCAAGCAAATAATTTTTGTATTATTAAACTTGGATATAATTAAGTTATCATATTAAGTTGGCGGTTCTTAAACTGTTTCCCCAATGCCTTTTTCCTGGGCTTAGGATACCTAATACAGTATTATTATACATCAAAAAAAAACAAAACCTCCAGACTCCCCTGTTTTATACAAGTATTGTGGCAGTGGCTGTCCTGAACTTCAAACAAGCAATTATAAATTGCTCCATTAGCAATAGCACTTAGACTTATATACTGCACCAAAGCACTTTACAGTACTCTCTGGGAGATTCACAAAGTCAGAATTATTTGCATATTACCCCTATCAATTTGGGTTCTTATTTTACTGACATCAGAAGGATGGAAAGCTGAGTCAACCTTGAGCCCTATCAGGATCAAACTCCAGGCTATTGGCAGAATTAGCCTGCAATACCACATTCAAATACTGCGCCACCCGAGATTCTTACCCTTTCTCATTACCCCCAAGATATGCTCAAATTGCCCCCAGTTTAGTAGTAAAATTGAGTAAGATTACCTTGTGATATAAGGCAATTTGTCTTCTTCACAAAGGTGCTGGCTGTGATTGAATGACTATGCACCTGGCTTAAACATAGCTGATTAAGGTTGATAAAGCTATTTTGTAAAGTCCCCCAAAACCACTGTAGAATCTGTCAAATCAGTGTAAATTGCTGGTGAATTGTACATCTCTATTAATCAGGTTCAACTGTTTTTGATCATTTTCTAGGCCCAAGTTCATGGATAACAGCATCCAAGCTTGTAGTTTCCTAAACAAGGGAGTTCTGTGGATTTCTGATTGAGTGGTCCTGCTTGACAAATAACTTTGATCTTTAAAGCATTAATATAATTTGGAATCAGGGTTGTATAAGAAAGGGAATAAGTAAATGCGGGCCCTTTGATGTTTTAGTTAATAAAAGAGATTTTTGACTATAGTAAGGAGTTTTCAGATAAGTAATAAGGCTAGGTCACCATGACTTTCCACTTGATTTTAAGGATAGATTTTTATTTGCACCAATTTTCAATTAAAAATGAAATTGGAAACTTGGTAGGTCAGATCTGTGGGCAGAAAGAGGGTTTAACATGCCTTGGATAAACAATCTTTGGGGCCAAAAGAACATTTGATATTTTGTAGGCAGAAGGATGCCTACAAAACATATAACATGTAAGAATTCCAAAAGAAGCTAGACAACAAAAAAGGGACTCTTTGGCAGATTGATGTCAGTGGTTAAAAAAAGATAGTAGCAGCCATTATTGTATTGCTCATTATTTGGTCTAGATAAGGACAGGTTTTGTTCTGCCTAATGTTTGACCTTAGAATTCTGCTAGGCACCTAGACTTTGTTTTCATTCTTAAGGCACAATTCAATGTTTTGAGGGATATATATGTGGGCATTTTTCAGCCATGAAACAGAGAAACCTGAAATATCAGACGGAAAGAAATGTTTGTAGACGGCCTAAGTTTGTGTCTACAGAAGAAGTGGAGAAAAAGAAAAGCAGGTTGGTGACTAGGATGTGTGTGTGGGGGGGGGAAAACTTGATAATTTGATTTGTAATTTGGAAAGTATGTATATGCTTATATATGTGTCTAGATCTCCAGAACATTCTGTTTTTCCTTGGGATTCCATCAGCCCAGAGTGGTACATTTTGCAAACCATCCTGATTAATTTTCCCAATCTGTTTCCTGCCAGAGATACTGGTCCAACACCAGTAAAATTCCTAGCAAGTTATAAATTCTATGGAAATTGGGCGGGGGCAGAAACTTGAGGAAGGCCAGTTTAAGGCAAGAAAAGAGAGAACCAAAATGACTATTATATGATGCAACTGCTATCTGCATGTCCTGAAGAGAGCCCTAGTACAGAGGTTAAAGTTCAATAATAGATACTGGAATTCAAGGATATCCACCGGATGTGGTTAAAAAAAGTTCCAGATGGCAGTCTAGATGGTGTGATCAAAGTTTTGCCTGGTTTTTTTAACGTGTACTTTGTGTGGGGATCAAACTAAGTGTTGTCAATGAAGACCAAGAATAAGGGAAGAAGTTCACTTACACATCACTCAAAGTATTGCTGGTTGCTTCAATTTCCCCTCCTTCATTCAACTTATAGGTGTTTTTAAAACTTGCTTTAAAGTCGCATTCTGAATCAGAATTCTTTGACTTTGCTTGATGGTCAATTTTTTTTCTTTGCATTATATATATAAGAGAGTGTCGGTTAATTCTGCAATCTCTTTATTTACAAGCAGGACAGAGCAATCAAAGGAAAGCGCTACACACATTCCACCTCACTGGGACCAATCAGCTTTACCAGAACTGGGATATAAGGTAGGTTTCACTAAACTAGGTAGATGGTTCTATATTCCTAGGGCAGTCATTCGAGTCAGAATGTTACATAATGTGTGTCTGTCTGTCTGTGTGTTTGTGTTTTAAGTCAGGCACTGTGCATAGTGGTATAACAAATAGACAAATGGCTATTCTTCTGGAATACAAATGCTGGTGTTTCATCCTTGGCAAGTTCTGGTTTTATAGCCGATCATTATTCAGATTTTCATAATCCTTTATTTTAAATGTTTTGTTTGAGTCCCTTAATATATGTTTTGAGGAAGTAAGAAGTTTTTATTCTACCTCTTCTTCTGTGTGAAGGTGTATGAGAGAGTGTACTCTAATAAAATATAAATTAACAGTCCAATAAATACCAGCAATGGAAAATTTCATATCGGCAACAAAACTCATATCCAGTAATGTTAATAATGGTGGCTTTACTTTTTCAATTAATTCTTCTTCTGCAATTTCCATCTCTATAAAATAAGGAGTAAGGTAGCTTGATGATAAGTAGGTTACAGAGAACAAGGAATGAAATTGGTGGCTAAGGTCAGAATTAAGAGTCAATATACTGTGCTGGAAAGACTGAGGCTAAAGGCTCATTCATTTGGGAAGGATGCTTACTGAATGATTTGAGGCCAATCTACTTGATTTCTGGCCTAATCAATATCATGGGGTTGATATTAGATTGAAACTGAAGTGAGAGTCCTATATAAGGCAATTAACCGTGAAATAAGCAACTCGGCAATTATGCCTTTCTCAGAGCAAGGCTGCTTGCTAAGCCTGAGGAAAGAGAAAATGAAGGTCTCCTGCTTGGCAGTCACAGAAGTGGCCATTTTCTATGGGAACTTCCTTCCATCCTTTTGAATGACATAGATCCCAAAGTAGGATTAGCCCCATTTTTTAAGCCTTCTAAAGACTTTTAATGTTTTTGGTCTCTTCAGAGGACCTTCAGAAATTGACTAGTGTTGGCATGAGGAGGCTGTTTCATCTAAAGTTGTTATATTTCATGTAGTGTTTTAAATGTTTTAGCAGTGGGACATATCATATATTTTTCTATAGTTCAAACTGTATATTGCTTAGACTGAAGTGGTAAATGAATTTTAAGAATAAAAGTTCCTGTTTCTGAAAATGACCTGTTAAGAGTTAGACACTGGGAGAACTCAGAATAGGCCCAAGCTGGATCAGATATTGTTCTATAACTTCAGTTAGACAGTAGTTGCTAAGCCCTTAAGAAGCAAGAACTTGTTAGAAATTTATGTGATTTTTCTACTAGGTAGTCAATAGACAGAGAAAGGAAATTCTCAATTCTCTGAGAGTTCAGATCTTTTAACTTCTTAAACCAGACAGACATTATCCTCTTGCTGTTTGAAGTGCTATTCAGCATCAGGATTAAATATTGACACTGATTAAAAATACCATTGTAAGAGGAATATGCAGGATGGCTCATCGTCCTAGTTTGATCATCCTTGGGAAGTATACTCAAAGAGTATGAAGATGATTCAACACATAGATCTAAGTCTTCTCTATCTCATCTCCCCTGATCAGTGAATGCCTAACGAATCTGTGACTTGTTTTGCTTGGTAAGTTAGGGCAGATAAATTTATTTCAAATTTCCCTCCCATATTTGAGACCCATGTTTATAACCCTTTTTCCCCTTTGCAGCTGATCAACCTCCTTCTATCCTCCAGTGAGTACAAAAAAGTCCAGACTAATTTTCAGCGCACACTGTCCAAGGCCACAATATTGACCATCAAAAGAATCCAGAATGTGTCTCTTTGGGAAGTTTATCAGTGGTACGTGCAAACCGGCTCCATTGTTGTCATTGGCTTCTCTGAAATTGTTTTTTTTTTTTTTCCAAAAGCTTCATGTTTCTGTTGCATAGCAGAATGCTGGATTAAAGGAGAATGCTTTCTTGGAAGAATTTCTCAGTGTTTTTTAAATTCAAAGTACTGAGGGTTGATCATGGTTGTATTTCCAGGGAGCAGAGAATTTAACTCTTTCTTACTCTTTGGGGACTACTCTCTGATGGGCACCTACCTCATTATCTGGTTGAGAGCTTCTGTCTTCATGTAAAGTGGTTATCTTAAGTTCCTGGAATATAAATAGAGTTCCTTTTATGGCAGAATGTTCATTTTCTTTGACATATCTTTTCCCCAGTAATGTGAAAGCTTTCCTTTATCATAGTGCAAATGTTGCTTATTGGACCTAAGTGGAAAATCCATTTGTTAGCTGTAACATGAGGAATCCATTATCATGGCTAAGGAAGACTTGGCGATGTTAGCTTAGAGCAATGTTTCACAATCTTGGCAATGCCTGGACTTCAATTCCTAGAAAATTGTGGAAGTTAAAGAACTGAAGAAGTTTCTTGGATGACATCTTCAAGGAAAAAACCAAGAAAGTCCAGCTGCTTTTTCAAAAGCACCTTTGGGATCTGGATGATTGTGAATCTCCATAGACATGTGGGAGTTAATGTTCACACATCTTGAGTTGAAAAACACTGGCTTAGATTAAGGAGTACAATTCATGGGTCTACTACTTGTTGGAAGTAGAGAGAAAAAGAGCTCTGTAAGCAGAGAAGGAGCCTGCCAAGGTACATATTGAAGACTTGGAGGGAAGACATTTTTCTTTAAAGATATTTTCTGAACAAAACCTCCCTTTGTAAATTATGCATAAAGGAGGTAAGATGTGAAGGAAGCAGGTCTGGGTTTGGAAACACTTCAAATCAGAAACCAAGCTAACATATACAAATATTTGATTCAACTTCAGTTTTCAGAATTTTATGGAAACAATAAATCACTGAGAAAATAAATAGTATATTCTGAGTTTCAATGTCTCCTTCGCACCCTTTTTTGTTTGATACATTGGAAAACAAATGGTAGAATATACAGCTTTCTTTATTTTACCATAGCATGATGTAGTAATATTCCACCAACAATATTTCATGGAAATAGTATCTTTGTGGATCTTTCTAGTCCAAATAGAAAGCTGTTCTGTTCTTCCTGTCACACTACCTGTGTATGGGCAGGAAAAAAGTATATGCAGAGTGACCTGGAAGGAGCTCTTTTTGATTTGTTAGTCAGATTGTCTTGATCTCCCATGTAACTCCTGGAGTACAAAGAGAATGAAACATTTTTGTAGTGGAAGGGAAAATTAAAAGGAAAGACTAGTGCCAAGGAGGAGTCATTTTAAAAAGATGAGCAGGACATTGAAACAGCAGTTTTTCCATTACAAATTTCTCCTCACTTAATTCTGTAACTTGAGGCAATTAATTATGGGAGGAAGAATTAAATCATGAAAAATTACAAAGAAATAAGATATGTACAGTATTTGCAGAATGTTTTTCAGCTGTAATAGTTCCCTATTGGGTTTTAGTAAAATACATTTGATTTACTAGTTAAATATCTCTTAACTTGTCTTTTGATCATTAATAGACAACGTATAAAAAAGCCAAAACAAAATGAAAAAGCTTCCAGAATTAGCAGAAATTTTAGCACCTAAAAACTAGTAGACACTAGGTGGGATCCACGTGTTCCCAATCTCTTGAGTATTAGCTTAATCTCAGCAAGCATGGCTCAGCTCTTTGGGTGGGGTTCAAATACATTTGGCTAGCAAAATGTTGGAGGCGGCCAAGTCTAACTAGGAAGATGATCAGAATACGCAAAATAGAAAACTCTTCTCTTTCAATAATTTAGCTCCTGACATCTCAATTCTAAAGACTACATGTACTGAGACATTGCAAGCCACAGATGCCACCACATAAGAGGAGAACCCAGCTTCTCTTATGGAGGTCTACCATCCATTAGTGTTCATCCCTAGAACAAGATATCATTAACAGCAATGTTTCTAAATCTCAGAAGCTCTAAGATGTGTGAACTTCAATTCCCAGGATTTCCTAGCTGCCTGTGCTGACTAGGGAATTCTGCGAGTTGAAGTTCATGTATCTTAAAAGATGCTGAGGTTGAGAAACACTGATTAAGAGACTTCAGTATCTAGGGTAGGATACTTAGTATCAAGTATCCCCTTGCCAGTTCCTATTTTATTTTTCCGTGATCATATTTGTGTCATTTTTTTCCATGTTTATAGGCAGAAAGAGCAAATGAAGAAGGCAAATGGGGGAAAGGATGTAGATGAAAGGTCTCTGTTTCATGGAACAAGTAAAAACCATGTTGATGCTATCTGCCAGCAGAATTTTGATTGGAGGATCTGTGGTGTTCATGGTACAGCTTATGGCAAAGGTAACTTTTATTGTGTTTCGTGCGCAACAATTTAATTGAAGTTGATAACACTTCCTATACTTCTATACCATCTATTTGGACTGAAAGTGGATGGGGAATTCTGACCATCCAGATGTTGTTGAATTGGGTTCTAGTACCTGTCTTCAATGATTACATTGGTTGGAAATAATGTATGTTGACATTTAACATATCTGAAGGGCATCTGGTTAAAAAAGGATGTAGTAAAATATTTAGCAGAAAAAACCCTCTGCCCTAGATACAGTATGTGTAAAACCTATCATTCAAAGTGTGGAAGGTTCAGTTCCTTCTTTGAATTATGCTGATCCAGCTGTTTTGGGGCGGGTCTGGCCATGCTTAAGACCATAAATGATTTCAAATTTTAATATTAGATTTATTTGCTGCATTTATATCCTGGTACCAGGAGGTTAGGCTGGCCCACATCATCTTTTTCTCCAGTTTTATCCTCATCAAGGTGGATGGAGTTGAGATGTAGGGACTGGTCCAAACCAGTATGGATTTGAATTTTGGTCTTCCCAATCCTTGTTTGGCATTAAAACCACTAAATACACTATATCCACCTGTTGAATTTGTAGAGTGGCCTCTTTTGCTTTATGTCTTTCTTCTTTATAGGAAGTTACTTTGCAAGGGATGCTGCATATTCTGATAACTACAGTGGAGTCAATTCTTCTATCAAGACCATGTTTCTCGCCAAAGTATTGGTGGGAGATTTTACAAACGGCTGTTCTTCCTACCTCCGCCCGCCCGCCAAAAATAACCAGAGCAATCTTTTCTATAACAGCTGCGTGAACAGTCTCCTGAATCCATCCATTTTTGTCATTTTTGAGAAGCACCAGATTTACCCAGAATACCTGATTGAATACAAAAATTAAATTTGGAGGTAGACCGTGCATTCCTGTTTAATGCACTGCTAAATGAGCTACTTTCTGGATGACCATTGAAGGCCTTAGTCATGTTAGCAGTATCAGCGTTTTGTTGATTGATTTTTAAACAAGTTTTTAATAGATTAAAAAAATATCCTCTTTTTTCTCCTCCCTGTGCAATTGGGCATCCTAAATGTAAAAAGCAGACTTAATTTTTAATGTTAAGTGCTTTTTTTAGAAGAGATGTTATTTCTTTCTCAAGGAGGAATAATTTTGCTTTGATTATACTTGTTCTGATAGCTGTATATCATGTAAAATCCAGGATCATTCTTTTGTATTCGATGAGGAAATTTAATCAGTTGAATCTGAAATTACTCATTGACTAGGTTTTCATAGGGGAGCCACACCCATAATCCTTAGCCTTAAATAATATCATCACCATCATCACCATCCCCTTTGCATTAACTGCAGCAGGGGACTGTAGTGATTTGAAAAGGTGCTTTGGGACAGCATGTACACACACACACACTATATGTACATAAGGCAGTGCATTATCTACATGTGCCTTATTCCCATAGATATGGTGTCCTCACACTTGTTCTGAAACAATTTTACAATCTTAAATCACAAGTGCTGCCCACATGAAGAAACACTGATTTTAATAATCTCTAATGTTCTATTTGAAATTGTTCTACTGTTTTTACAGTAAATTTTAATATTTTAGTATTAAACCATTAAATGGCTGTTTTGTCTTTCTAAGGGCATGAGGGTAGAGACAAACCTTCAGTTCGTAGTACCCTGTCTGTACATCTTAAAGCTCCATATGAATCATATAACTCTTGACTTCTATTTAAGTTCTAGAAGTAAATACTTTTTAATGTCTTTTGTAGTATGTCTTTTTTAAAACTTTCGAAATATTCTCTCAGCATGGAATTACAGCCCTAATCAGCTGTAAAACATCAAGTTGAGGAATGCTATTATAGCATTTTTCTCTGATTTCCTTTGCTAACTCTTGTGCTTCCTCTTTGATAAAGTGATATATCATTGTATATAATGATACAAAAAAAATTCTCCTTACATTTCCAGTCACTAGAGACCAACTTCTTAAAATTTTAGATTTTGAATATATGTTGGTAATGTTGCTTAAGAATTTGCCATCTGTTTAAATAAACTTTAGCAAAAGAAGTCTTGTTTGGTTGTATTAGATAATATCATTTTGTTGCATCTCAATGGATATATAGTTGGCTGTGGTGACTTCATCAGGTGCTACTGAAACTTCTGGATACAGCCCTTTAGTGAGAAATATGATGAATGTAGTTGAATGGGTCCTTTACTGAATTACAGATATGTAATGAAATTCTTGGAGCAAACCATATCTAGATACAGCTGTAAAGCTCTTTCTGGTTTTTGTGCTTCAGATAAATATCTGATTTTACCTTAAGGAATCATTCTTCCCAACATATCTGCTTTCTCTAAGTATAAATTATAGGTTGATGCTATAAAGTTTACATGTATTTAATTTTGCTTTATTGTTTACTAAAATCTCAAGATAAATGCCTTATAACAAATAATATAAAGAAATCACTGTCTATGGTTTAAAAGCCACCAAGGGGTTTTAAAAAAAGTTTTAATGGTTATGTAAGTTGGAAGTTTCAGCACTGTACCAAATCAAGACGGGCTCATTTCAAAAGTGAAGTCTCGGAATCTTACTAGCTGTGGAAAATTTGCAGATAAATAAGAGCATTATGAGGTAACAACACTAGTACCCTGGTTTACTTTGTACAGAATGCAGATAGCTGATCTATAGTACTATTTGTTTATAAGGATGAATAAAGGTAAATCGTCTGTACTGTAATAAAGGGAATTTGCAAGTGATTTTAGAATTCTTTATTGTCTACACGTAAAATAAATACAGATAATTCTCAACTTATAACCATTTGTTTAGTGATGGTTCAAAGTTACAATAGCATTGAAAAAAGTGACTTATGATCAGTGCTCACACTTAACAATCATCACGGTATCCCCAAAGTCATGTGATCAAAATGCAGACGCTTGACAACCAGGATGTATTTCCAACAATTACAGCATCTCGAGGTTGTGTGATTCCCGTTTGCCACCTTCCCAGCTGGCTTTCAACAAGCAGTCAATGGGGGGGGGGGAGCCAGAGTTGTTTAATTACTATGTTATTTACTTTACAACTGCAGTGGTTCACTTAACTATGGCAAAAAAGGTCGTAAAATAGATCACAACTCACTTAACAATTCCTTGCTTAGCAATAGAAATCCTGTTCCAAATGTGGTTGAAAGTTGAGGACTACCTGTATATGCATAAACTATATATATAATGTCTAACATTTTAATAATCAAGAACAGTTTCTATAAAAAACATTCTTTAAAATATTGATAAAAGCAGTTTTCTTCAAGTTCTGCTTTAAAAGCTAACAATTTTCAACTGAAAGAAAATATGAATTGCTTGAAAAAAAATTAGAATATGTTATATAAATAACAACAGTGCATTTTTATTTTATTTCCAGTTCTCACAATTACTATGAATTACCATTAACCAAGCAAGCCAGAGGATGAAAAGGGTTATAAGCTATCATGTGGATAGGGAACCAGATTGGAGAAGATTGCCTTGTTTGGTTTCTGGTGGGAAGAAAGGACAAAATACTAGATTCCAGACTGTCAGTTACATCTTGAGTTGCACAATTGTCTAGGTAAATCTGCCCATGATCTTGGACAGGGGAGGAACAACTCTTAAGAGAAAATAGAGGCTAAGCTGAGGACTGATCAGTTATAACAACCTGGGGAAAAAACTTACGTTTTTAATAACAGCTGAAGCAGTTTATTTTGTGAGCATCCTATTGTCATTATTAGTAAATTTCCCCTCCACACATCAAAAAAATTAAACATGCTTTCAAAGTCTAGATGCATATCAGGCACTAACAGTTAAGTCTTCGAGCACAGAGGTTAACTGTCTTTGGAATTTAGCATTCTAAGTTGACTTCTAAGGCTAGAAGGCAGACTCTATAGAGATTTCAAATAGTAGAAGAGACGGCTGAACAAGGTGTTCTGGGGTAAGAGCTTTGTTGCCTTTAATAGGTTTTACCATGTTACAAATAGATTTTCAGCATGAGGGAAGCCAAAGCATCTCCTGAAAAAGAAATGGGAAGATGCAACTATCTTAACGAGAAACAATCTTGATGAAGACGCCATCCCTTGGTCCTAGTGTGCCATGAGATTTGACCTGCAAAGGGATCTGGGAAGAGGGTGAAGAAACAAAATGCAAAGCAAGTTAGGAAGCATCAAGTAATATAGGAAAGGGAATTTTCTACTCTGTACTTCCCAAGTTTCATGTTTGTGGGAGTTGGAAGAGGGCTACAATAAGCAAACATGAAACTAGAATTACAGGGATCCCAGTTCAAACTGATTGGTAGGGAAAATAAAGAAGGGAGACTATACATGGTGCCCAGAGCTCCTGGATAAATGAGATATAAATCTAACAATATACCTGAAATGCCTAGCAGGTACCTCAGGATGTTTTTCAGTCAGATCAACCATCATAGAGAGTCTGGCTGGCAACCATCCTTGCAGTGTGCTACAGTGTTTGTTTTAGGAATATTTGGGGGCAATGTTGCATGAAAGGTCTACCTTATTTTTCAAAAGAACTTTTGATCCACCAAGAGAGCCTGAGATACAGTATACCCTTCAGAGCAATCTCCATAATATATTGTATATCTAGCTCAGTCTAGAGCAGTGTTTCTCAACCTTGACAATTTTAAGGCATGTGGACTTCAACTGTGGAATTCTGGGAATTAAAGTCCACATGCCTTAAAATTGTCAAGGTTGAGAAACACTGAGTAAAGGAAGAGTGGCCCAATTGAGATTCTTGAGCTTAATTCCATATCCTGTTCTTGGAGTTAAAAACAACCAAATCATACCAGTGGATTTTTAAAAACTTACGATTTTATGGAGTAAATATATATGAATTTTTCAAAATGAAGGATGGGTTGCCCACTACTGGTCTGGAGACCTTGTTGGAAAACCAGGAGATGCTACTTGAAGCTTTTTTTTTTTTTTTTTGCTTTGCGTTCATTTTAAACAAAGTATTTTTTTAAAAAATCAAGCAAGAAGCCTTGGTGGTCCCATATCTTGAAAGCCATGTTGGAGATACAGGGGAAATAGCTATAAGTCTATTTGTACTAAAGAGAAACGAAAAACAATTCCTCCCCTCACGGTCTAGTTATTTGCTTTTTGTTACTATCTTTCGCAAGAAGTAAAACAGGCACAAACCTGGGTCTCGGGGCAGGTTTTGAACGTGAACCTTTGCAAAATTCTTAACAGTGCAATTTTTATCGTCATCAAGCCCAACTTCATGCCAATGCAGCCACGAGGACCTGCCCCAAAGGGCAGATAAGCAAAAGGCTGCTGCTGCTGCTGCATAGCCTCAGGTGTAAATCTGTGGGCAAAGTTAAAATATTGGTTGAGAAATTGAGAATTTTCATTTTAAAAAACTGGGTAGGCAGTGTTTGTATGGCTTGTTTGATAATTAAGACACAGCAGTTCCATTTCTGTAGAAGTAGTCCATGACTTACAATCATTCATTTGGTGACATTCGAAATTATAATGGTACTTGTAGGTGACTTGCAACTGACCCTTGCACTTATAACAGGGGTCTTCAAACTTGGCCACTTTAAGACTTGTGGACTTCAACTCCCAGAATTCCCCAGCCAGCATGGCTGGCTGGGGAATTCTGGGAGTTGAAGTCCACAAGTCTTAAAGTGGCCAAGTTTGAGGACCCCTGACTTATAACCATTGCATCACCTGCATGGTCACATGATCAAACTTTGGGAACTTGGCAACCGGCATGTGTTTATGATGGTTGCAGCATTTCAGGGTCTTGTGATCACCATTTGTGATCTTTCCAGAGGCTTCCCACAAGCAAAGTCAATAGGTGGGGAGCCAGATTCATTTAACAACCAAGTGATTCGTTTAATTGCAGTGGTTCACTTAAGAGCAAAAAAAGGTCATAAAACTGGGTGTGATTCCCTTAACAACTGCCTTGCTTAGCATCAGAAATCCTGCTCCCAATTGTGGTGGGACCAGTCAAGGAATACCTATATTGTGTTCTGTGGGAGGGTACATATTTTGCATTATGCATAATTGTGCCTCCCAGTGCTTTGTTGTTGTTATTTGTACAATAAATAATGTGATTTGACAGATTTAACATTGTGATTTGAACAAAGAACTATAAGCCCATGTACCTCTCAGGAATAAACTTTTCAGGATCTGGCCAGAACTTTGGATTATAATGGAGATGTCCAACAGCAATTTCCATGATAGTGCCAGCTGGGACTTGCTGCTGCAGCACTAAGCAGTCTTTTGCTGCTTCCCGGGTAAACCTACAAGAGCAAAGATTACATATTCCATAAATAAAGCAAAAACATGGCAATGAAGCACTTGAAGAAGCCTTCATTGTAAGCCCTTTCAGACCTCAGCTGCTGTGTCTAAGTAGGAAAAGTATTATAATCAATGCAAAGAAAATTGTTTGGGTGAAGAATAGAATAGAGCTGGAAGGGACTTTGGAGGTCTTCTAGTCCAGCCCCCTGCTCAAGCAGGAGGACCTATACCATCTCAGACAAGTGACTGTCTAATCTCTTCTTAAAAATCTCCAGTGATGGAGCATCCACGATTTCTGGAGGCAAGCCGTTCCACTGGTTAATTGTCCTCACTGTCAAGAAGTTTCTCCTTAACCAGGTTGCTTCTCTCTTTGATCAGTTTCCAACCATTGTTTCTTGTCCTGCCCTTAGGTGCTTTGGTGAATAACATGACCCCCTCTTTTTGGTGGCAGCCCCTCAAATACTGGAATACTGCTATCATGTCTCCCCTATTTCTTCTTTTCTTTAGACCAGCCAAAGCCAAGTCCTGCAGCCGTTCTTCGTATGTTTTAGTCTCCAGGCCTTTGATCATCTTAGTTGCTCTTCTCTGAATTTTTTCCAAACTCTCAACATTTTTTTTGTGACATGGTGACCAAGGTTGGCTGTAGTATTCCAGGTGAAGTCTTACTAGACAGGAAGATGGGAGCTGATGAAACTGAATAGTTTGCTAGTCCTTAAAAGCTACTCCTAGGCTTCTACTTTATTTTTAGGAACAACTGAAAAACCTTTTTTTACTTGAACTGAGACAGTCCCACGTGACAACTTCTGTCTTGAAATGGAAAATTTATTTATCTATCTATCTGGTTATATGCCGCCCAGTTCTGAAGGCTCTAGGCAGAAGAAATAGAAGAGAAAGAGGGAGGGAGGGAGGAAAGAAAGGAAAAGAAAGGAAAGGAAAAGAAAGAAAGAAAGAAAAAGAAAAGAGAAGAAAGAAAAAAAGAAAGACTCAATCAAAATTCCACTGGATTTCCTGGAATTTCCCCACCAGCTGATGGTTGTAAATATTTTCCAGGGAAAATTATGCTACAGAGAACATACAGTAACTCACCTATATATTTGCATCATAACTCAGCCTGAGAAAAGGAAATCTGAAATATTTCCTTCTCTTCTATGCCAACTCCATTTTTGGTCCTTCCATTCAAAGTCATATTTGATTATGATGGTTCCAATATATTATTCTTTACTGCCAAGTTAAAATGTTTTCTAATATTTGTTTCTTTTATTGCTACTTTTAATTACCCAGAGCAATTTTCTGACATTTATTTCTTAATATTTTGCAATTTGAAACTGCATTGTTTTAAAGTAAAAAAGTAAACAGTTTGAAATTTCTGATGGAAAAAGAAAAGATATGGTTGAAAACAAAACAAGATGTCATCTGTTTTAAAAGTACTGGATTCAGCTTGATTTCTAATGTTAGAAAGACTATTGAGACTATGCTAACAGATGACTTTATATTGGCATAAGATACAAATACCTACTCAACGTGTTATTGTCTTGTGGGGTAAGAAATATTATGCAAAGCAAAAAAGTAGAAAGCCTTAAGCAAGGAAAAGTACAAGATAAGCACATAGAAATCTAATTCATTGCAATTTATGCAAATACATTTATCATAGCTCTCCATACTTTTCATGCATACCATACATGATTTCATCAAATCCATATATATAGATTCATACATTTCCTTTCATTCTGTAAAGGTCTCACATTCTCTTTCTGAAAAAAGCCTGATTCATATTAATTTACTCTCCATATAACCAAATCGAATCCTGGATCTCATTTGTGGATTCAATCTGCAATAATTCAAACTATTCTTCACCCCACCACTTCTTGCCTGCCACAGCATTCGGTTTATTTTTAGCAGTTCCTCCCTCCATATTCAGCTCTAACAACATGGACAGAAGCGTATTCTTAAGCATGAACATGTTTGTTTCTTTTGACAATCATTCCTGACAAGAGACCACATACAATCAATCTGCTACCTTTCTGCCAGCATTTGCACACTTTAAAATGTATCTATCCATTTTCCCATCTATCAAAGTGGGATAATATATTTTCAATTTTAATGTTTTGTTGAAGAATATTTGTTAGCAAATATTGAAAAAAAAATCAATTGTATAACCTTGACCAGTAATCTTCATGTAGCAGTTGAACAACTACAGATAGTCAGTGCTTACCATCAGTAATTGAGATTAGCAATTCTTGACACCAAGCACTGCAATAATAAAATATGATGTCACATGTCCATGTTGACTTAGGACAGCAGTTGCAGCAGTTCCAGTTGCCATCGTTAAGCTAATTCTCCATGGTTGTTGGGAACAATGTCATGTGATTTGCAACCTCCTGCTGGCTTCCCCACTGACTTTGCTTGTTGGAAGTCACTGGTGAACGTTGCAAATGGCAATCGTGTGACTGCAGGAAGCTGCAATATCATAACTCAGGGGTCTTTAACACCCAGTCCACAAACTGTTGGAAACTAGGCCATGCAAGCGGTGGGCGAGCGTGCAAAGCTTCATTTGTGCATGCATGGGATCTAGATTATATCCTCAAAACCACCACCACCCCCATCACCGACAGAAAGGTTGGGAACCACTGTCATAAGTGCAAGCCAGTCACTAAGTACCCAAATTGCAACCTAAGTACCCAAATGTTGTAATAGCTATAACTATCAGGAACCATCATAAGTATCCCTTGTTCAGCTTCCGGTATGATGTCGTAGCTATAACAGATGTAGCAAGGCAGAGCTCTGCTTTCCGTGCCCAATTTTGCCTTACTGGGAGCCCTAAAAGGGCCTAAAGTTGCCCCAAAGAGCCGATGAAGAAGGAAGGGTGCCTCGATCACGGAGAGATGGCGGTCTTTCCATTTGATCCAAGGAAAGCCCTCCAAACTGGCAGGGGAAAGACTGGCTGCATCTCTGTGGCCAGCCTCCAGCTACTGACAGCCGAAGAAACAAAGCACTAACTAGCAGATCGTAAACAATGTGTTTGGAACTGAGTGAGAATATTGATCCTTTTTTATTATTTTTTAACTGAATTTCCTGGAAAAGGCTCCCAAGAAGCTAAAAACTTCCGTGAGAAGGAAAGAGACTGTAGCCCCATCCTTCCAGAGAAACGGAAGCAGCATTTTAATTTGTTTATGGGGGACAGAAATACATAATACTGAAGTGGAAAAATATAGAACTACAGCTTTGACAAATTTGACAACTGAAATAAGTGTTAAGATTTTCTTTTTGTCAAAATCAATCTTCTGTTTTGATAGTGGAAAATGGATATAGAATGACATCTAGTGGTGGTTTAAAGAATAGCACTACAATTGAAAGGACTGATGCTGACCTGGTAAGAAGCTTCAAAACAGATAATAACCTAGCTTCTTGGCTGCTCGGTGACTCCTAACTTAACAGAGAACAACTGGCAACAGAGCAAAATATTTTGGCATACTTATCACCCTGAACCTTCTGGACTATGAATACCTACTGAGTTCTGACTTTTAATCTTAAGAACTATTTGGAGAGAAAGAAAAATTTGACTTTTGGCTGTTAGGCTGGGAGAGAGCTTTGGATTGATTTTAGGGTGGTTGAATATTTTATTTATTTATTTATTTATTTATTTATTAAATTTATATACCACCCTATCTCCCTTACAGGACTCAGGGCGGTGAACAGGCGATACTAAAAACCACAATAATAAATAAATAGTTTCTGTGCTAAAATCAAATTAAATAACAGGCCTGTTCTAAAAACACCCCATACAAAACCCCCACTAAAACATAATCAAACTACGCCAGGCCGGCCGCACGGAATAGATGGGCCTTCAGGGCTCGGCAAAAAACCGAACACTTTGAATACTGTGGATTGCAACTTGGTCTGACTGACACTTTTTGGACGCCAGAGCAGAAGAACTATTACAAAACATTGCTTTTAATGCTGGACTCATATCTTGGAACCTATTGGATTATAAAGGCTATATATAAAGACCAGAAAAACTAGATGAAACTTTGTTCTATTGCCATCAAGATTGGTAATATTAGATAAGACTTGTATTTGGAGATCACGAAAATTCTGACAGACTATCTGGATGGGGGGAAATGGAGGCCTTATACCCAGCCAAAAGTGGGAAAGCATACTCAATACCTCCATTTGAAGCCCCCAGCCAGGTTTATCAAGGATCTGCAGGAGTGATGCCTCAAGAAAAAACAAACACTTTTCAGAAGGAGATATATTCTATGCTACAATTAATTCACCAGACAATTGCTTCACATAAAGAAGACACAAAAAGAAACTATGATGAGATTAAAAACAATTTAGTTAACATAAATGAGCAAATTTCTAATTTAAACCTACAGCTAGAAAGTTCCAAGACAAGGACTACAAAGTATGAACAAACAACCCAGAAAATAGAAGATGAATCAGAGGAAATTGATCCAAAGACGGAAGACATAAAAGAAGGGAAATACAAACTGCCACAGACAAATAAAATCCTGCAAGACCTAATGAAAATGGAAACTTTACCCCCTAGATCTACAAAATACACTTGAGGACAAGAAAGAAGATTTTAAAAAATGGACTATAGAGCTGTTAGGGGAAATGCCAGAAATTTGGGGACAAAAAATGAAAAGAGAAGTTGAGGGAGAAGGAAAGTGGGAGTTGCTTAGGAATATAAATGGGCGGAATTCCCCCTCAAAAATACCTTACATAAATTGTCTTTCTCACTCCAAGCAACTTTCACAAAAATAGAGGAAAAATTCTTTGATTATTTAATTGCCTGGAAGGCTATTTGGCAAAGGAAGAAAGCTAGAGTTAGACTTAAAAAACAGAAGATTTGTCTTATCAGAGGGGACATTATATGATTAAGCATTTGTTTGAATATGATTAAAAGATTGGATAACCCTTAGATATAATTAGACTTTTATAATAAGGATGATATAATTTATAAGTAGAATAGCACCTTTTTTGATATGGGAAATATGAGGATGGCTTATATAAATAAAACTCTTAGCTATATAAATGTAACTAATCTTGAGAAAATTATAACTGATAAAGATATCTGTATCAAGTGCCAGGGAAATCAGGAGATGGGGAGTTCAAATGAGTATAAAGATTTATTGCAAGATTTAAGCTCTCTGCAAGAGCCTGAACTAATGGTCAAGGGAAATTAACAGGAGTTAAGAATAGAAAGGAATTCAAGATGGGTTGGACTCAGAACTCTTGTGGGCATGCAGGGACTCAAGACTGATGATGCATTTGACTCCTCCCTTGGTCATCTTCTAGAATAACCTTGTAATGGAGTTTCATTGGAGCTTATGGAGTTTCATTGTTAGAATTCTGTGCAATGTGAGTTTTGAATGGTACATTGGTTTTGGGAATCTCTGTTCAAATGCCTTCTCAATTTCTATTTGCTTGCTCAGCACCTCTTAGATCTATGCTCATCATAAAATGAGCCAGTTTCCCTGAACATTTTTCATCCAGCTGTTAATTAAATTTCTGCCGTGAGCCTCCTTCTTATAATGGGGAAGTGAATTTTCTTTTTACTGCTGTTTGTGATTTGAATTCAGCTAACCAGCAAATGAAGTTGACTTTTTTTTACAATGCTTGCCATTTTTCAAACAGATTTGAACAAAAAATTAAAATTAAAAACATATTATTCCTAATTCACAAATTTAAGTGTAAAAGACATTTGATTCATTAAACTTTCCAATGATTTTTTTTATTTTAAGTATGCAACATTTATACTTCTGAAAGTATATTATTAAAGCTTAAAACTGCACTAAGAATTTTGGAATATCCTGTACTGTACCAGAGCTCTTTCAAGACCCAGAAAAAGCCTGACTCCTTATAGATTGAGACCAGACTCACATTCATTGCCTGGAGTGGTGTGAATCGCCTACATAAGAAAGAAAAGACGCTTCAAAAATCACAATGTCTCCTATCTTACTAACCTGAATGCTGGAGGATACATGCGTAGAATCTCTGCTATCACCATATCAAGATATGGAAGGTCCTGTATATTTTCATAATCTGGAATGTCCTGTGGGAATGGGAAGAAAAAAATGGTTATTATTTTAACAGAATATTTATATTATACCTGTCTCTTACCATCACAATGGCCACCAGAAACACAACATGAAAGCATGAAGTACCAGCAAAACAGTAGACCCTAACCCTAAATGAACAAAAAATGCCAATAGCAAAAAACAAGAAAGATGAACAAGCAAATTATATTCCTTGATGAAAGATTGCGCCTTGGCATTATAGTATTTTTTTTATCCAGGAACTGTAAGTGACAATGAATTTGAAGGTTACTTGAAAATGTGGCAGCTTATAGGCTGGCAGAAGAGATTTGCTTCAGCAATGGAACATTTATTTGATGGGTCCTTCACTGATTGTCACAATGTTTCCAAGTATAATTCAGAATGCTGATTTGTACTGATCACATTGTCTAGAGCAGTGATGGCGAACCTTTTAGAGACTGAGTGCCCAAAAACCGCCTTGCCCCCACCCCCATTGCTCACTCCACCCCTGCCCCACCCCCACTCCACCTGCCGGGCCACCCACCATCTCCACGGCCCTGCAGCGCCATGGTGGCCACGCCCTCCACCCACGCCCTCCATCTGCGTGTGACGGGGCGCGAGGGCAGAGTCTTGTCCCTGCTGCCCAGCTGCCATGTGCTTGGCTGTACTGCTCTGCACCTGGGGGCGACTCTCCTCCGGGGGGGGCTGCTGATGAGGAGGGGGTCGCAGGGGGAGGCAGGGCTGGAGCAATGGTGCACGTGCCCACAGAGAGGGCTCTGAGTGCCACCTCTGGCACGTGTGCCATAGGTTCGCCACCACTGGTCTAGAGCTAATATCCAGGTGTACAGAATCCTCAATTCTCCCTAAAGAAAATCTGCAGGTTCTGTGTGGCTAGCAAGGAATAGTAGCTTACAAGCAGGCCTATGACAGTCACAGCTTACCTTCCACCATGCAACCCATCAAAGGCCTGAGACATCTTATGTTGTAGAGCTGTTTTACTCAGGGAGAGTTCACAGGGAAAGGGTCAAAAAGTCAAGAAGGTGGACACAAATGTGCAATTAATGCCACAATGCTGGGTGCAGCTTTGATCACCTGGTTATGGACACCCTCTTGATTTTTTTTCCTTACCCACCCACCCTTTCTGCAGACACTGCTGCATTGATTATGGTTTTGTTGTGCTGTTTTAAACCGTAGTTTTGTGATTTTACATTTTTATCTGACCTGCCCTGTGTTTGAGGGGGGGGGGAGAGGAAGGGAGGAAGAGAGAGAGAGAAATCTAATATATAATATTACTATAGAGAAGGGAAGGGATCTAATTATTAATTATAAATAACATTAATATATGGAATGAAAAGGAAACATTATACTACTATAGGTTTGACTCTTACTAGTCATTCTTTCTCATTCTACCCTAGATTTCAGGATTGTTGTGAGGACAAAATGGGATGATTGCCATGACCACAACTCAGCTTCCTGGAGAAAAGTTGGGCTGCAAATGTGATAAAAACCCTATACCCTATTTTCCTATTGGTTGAAAACCAATTCACACTGTGAATCAAGGAGCCACTGTGAATTGGATCCAGATTCATAGATGCTGTTATTATTATTATTATTACTTTAATTTATACCCCGCCCTTCTCCCGAAGGACTCAGGGCGGCTTACAGGCAAATAAAAACGAAACTATACAATAAATATCTAAAAACAATTAAAATATATATTAAATTAGCCTGTTATTTTTAGAAAAGTTATAAAATCCCTATTAAAATCCCTATACAATCCCCCCCC
>NW_015386987.1:648872-673016 GCF_001527695.2 Protobothrops mucrosquamatus
TCCTCCTGCCAATACAGACTGCGTACGATCGGTGAGGAAGGAAGAGAACCACCGCATTACGGTGCCTCCCATTCCCAACTCACCGAGTCGCCGCAGCATGATACCGTGGTCCACAGTATCAAAAGCCGCTGAGAGGTCCAAAAGTACAAGGACAGAGGAGTAGCCCCTGTCCCGGGCCCTCCAGAGATCATTAACCAACATGACCAATGCCGTTTCCATGCTGTGTCCCGGCCTGAAGCCCGACTGGTATGGGTCTAGATAGACGGCTTCATCCAAGTGTCGAGGGAACTGCTGCGCAACCACACTCTCAACAACCACACTCTCAATAATAAAGTTGGAAGGGACCTTGGAGGTCATCTAGTCCAACCCCCTGCTCAGGCAGGAAACCCTATACCATTTCAGACAAATGACTGTCCAGTCTCTTCTTAAAAACTTCCAGTGTTGGAGCATTCACCACTTCTGGAGGCAGGTTGTTCCAACCATACCATGCTATAAAATAATAGTGGAAAGCAGCCAGGATAAATCTGATCTCCAAAATAACTAGTATTAATAGAAGAAACAAAATTTAACTTGTTACCCAGATTTTGATTTGGGGAGAACAACACCACATAAGCAATGTATGGAGTTTTTGTACACATGGATGCTTCCAAAATATTTACACTCCCTAGAAGCACTTTTTCCTCTCCCTTCTCTTTACTAAGACTCCCCAGTAGGACAAAGGGATTCCGTAAGTCCACATCTATAATTCCATCTTCCTTCCATTTACCTAAAAGGAATGGAAGGTCTGTCACGGAGCAAATGTTATCTCCTATTCCCACCTTGAAACCAGTTTGTTTGTTTTAAGAATAATCATGTGATGAAATGTAGTGAGGAGGGAGGGGTGCATTCCAGAGGAGTAAGAGGCAACTCAGTCCAGATGTTATGTTGTGAGAGAAAGAGGGTGAAGACAGCCTCTCCCTAATAGTTCACAAAGTATATTGTAAATACAGATAGTAGAGTCCACAATCTGGCTAGATTTTGTCTATAGGTATAATATAATAAAGAACTCAGTTTGGAAGAATTGCCATGTGTCATATTTGGTTTTGGGTCCGACAAATCACTTGGTATACTTAGAATCATGTGCCATACTTTGGGGTATTTGGTGCTCTCTGAGTTTGGTTGTTTTCTCACAGAAATAGGCTAGCACTGATGGTGTTATCTAATTTGGTAATGAAAGAAAAGAATCAGATTCAGAGAACACCAAAGACCTCACAGTTTAATTCTGAGCTACAGATATTCCCTTCTGAGGGTGCTTGGTAGGTCCCACCAGCAACTGGAGAAGATAAAGACTGAATCAGACCTTCTTACATGGAATACATGAATTCCATCACTGACCTAATGCTTTTCACCAAAGGGTTACACCTTAAATTTTAACACCAACAATAAGAAATAGGCTGCCAATATTTTCCCATAATAAATTGCAAAAGTACTTTGCAAAAAAAAAAAAAAAAAATCTGTGAAGCAAAGGCAGAGCGATGTGAATGTCAAAGCTAAATGTCACCTAAACCAGCTGGGTGACTATGGGCCAGCCATTCCATCTCACAGGGCTGTTGTATGTTCGCCACTTTAAATTATTTATTAAAATAATAAAGACCCAGAAGAGCTAAAAAATACACATACAAGCGCTGCACAAAGCAGGAAAACCATTTGTCTTAAAAAAAATAAACCTGAAAAAGAGCGAGGCTAGGTTTAATAAAGTCACCAAAGAAAGAAACAAAAATTATATTTGGAGAAGAACTAGATGTAGTAGACCAGGGCTTTTCAACCTTTTCACCCATTGTACCACTTTTAGGATATAATAATAATAATAATAATAATAATAATAATAATAATAATAATAATAATAATAATAATAATAATAATAATAATAATAATAATAATAATAATAATAATAATAAAAAAGTTGGAAGGGACCTTGGAGGTCATCTAGTCCAACCCCCAGTACCACTAGTCGGCTAGCAAGGTGTCAAAAACTTGATGACCCAAAAAAAAGGGGGGGGAGTGATAAAAGTAAAGGTAGTCCTTGACTTACAACAGTTCGCTTAGTGACTGTTCGAACTTACAATGGCATTAAAAAAGTGCCCCCCAAGCCACAGCCGAGCAAGACACCTGCCTGCCCACCCGGCGGCGCTCTTCCTCCTATTTCATTGTTGTGAGCATTTCTGTTGAGGATTGGCAGCGGGGGTAGAGTGGAGGGGTGTTTGGTTTTTATTCCCGTCTGCTGTGTGGTTGCAGCAGGTTTTGGTCACTTCACATGACCCTGGGACACTGTGACCGTCATAAATATGAATCAGTTGCCAAGCATCTGAATGTAAATCACAAGACCCTGGAGATGCTGCAACATTCCAGCTGATCGACGCTTCTTCTGGGCTCAGCAGAAGCACCAGGATCAGTGCTGCTTTCCAGCTGATTGGTGCTTCTTCAGGGCTCAGCACAGTGGCATCTCCACTGAGCCCTGACAGTCCCGAAGAAGCGCTGATCAGCTGGAAAGCGGCACTGATTGATCCTGGCGCTTCCGCTGAGCCCTGACAGTCCTGCAGCTCCAGCCATCTCTCGCTCAGGCTTGTGCGGTGCTGCCACCGGTTCAGCTCATTCCCCTCCCCCACTACCACTTTTCTAGGATGGTTGCGTACCACCTGCCAGGTGCCAATGTACCACAGGTGGTACCCATACCACTGGTTGAAAAGCCCCGTAGTAGACGACTACATATATGGAAGGTGATACAATGGAAAGTGATACAATAAGGGAAATTGAACGGTATGTTAAATGTGGTTGGTAGGCATTCGGCACGCTAAGCACAATTTTCAAGAACAACCTCCCTCTATCTGGAAGGAAAAAGTTTTCGATCAGTGTGTGCTATATGCTCGAACATATGCCAGTGAAACATGAACACTAACCTCATAATCGATACAAAAGTTATGAGTGGNCGGAGCACCCACAGGCTTGTAAGCAGCGTGTGCGTGCTCCCAAAACCCGATATGGTCCTCTGCTCCCGCCATATCTGCCCCTCCCACTGACCGTACCTATCACAACACCCTCCCCTGGTCCCCCAACCTCCCCCCTGATCACTTTAGTGCCGTGCCCCCCCGACATGGCATGGGTTGGCCTACCCACCCTACCCCCCCCCCACACCCCCTAAAAATTTCTCAAAACACCCCACTAAAAACCTAACCAATTTGGGTTTTTTCCCACTAATTACTGCTGCACACCACCTCTCGGGGCTCCACACTCCTTCATCAAGGTGGGCCCTTGAGAGTGTACTGGGCCAGGTCTGCGCGGCGGTCTCTGATACAAGGGCTTCCAACACAGTGCAGGTATCTTGATGACAGGAAATGGGATTGTTCCCTTTCTTCTTCCTGCCATCTCCTAAATCATACCCCTCAATTTTCTGGGAATAGCAGGGTATTCGCAAGCATCATTTCTTCTGGGAGAACCATTTTGATCTGGTCATTCCGCAAGGCAGGTTCTCATTGGAAGAAAAATAAAAATGAATCCAACCTTTTGATCTTTGTCACATTGTCACATTGAATCGCATCTTTGGATCGGGAATAAATATTAATTTACATTTCCTCCTTAGGTTTTAAATTGTAAAAAAAAGTGGTTAAACATCTTCCAACCCTGCTTTCTAAAAACCACGTTTTTGGGTTTTTTTCTTACTAATCTATTACCTGCCCACCCTTCCCATTGAAAATAGTCAAAAGAAATAAGGAAGGCATGAAATATTACTCTGATGAGCCAGGTGAGGGCAGCAAAACTATACGTACCAATTATGTGTATAAAGCAGAACACTTACAATGCCTGAATGTTCACTTCAAATAAAACACTACAAGATATCTTATGTTAACATTTCATATTAATTTTGAGAAACCTTCCTTAAGGTTTAGAATATGCTAGCATTAGAATTTAATTCCCACAATCCTTAGCCCATTATGGTTACTGGCCATCTTATTGAGAGATGATGTGAATTACCAGTCTGTTGTGTCTTAACCAACATATAAAGACTCGAATCAGGTCAGAATCAAAAATACGTTTCATTTCTTTAAATATGATCAAAATCAATGTAGGGTAGTTATTTATCCTGGCCTTACTGTTCTTCCTGAAATGCATCATTATTTAGTCCAGGGTCAGCAAACAAGCCAGTTATAGATCAAAGTTTACTAAAAGACTGCACAGAAAGAGGCACAGATGTCTGACCTTCCTCAGTTTCTAGGGCCAGGATAAGCTTCCAGCTAAACTAGATCCATCTCGATTTCCTACCCTGCCAAGAGAGGTCATGGAAACCTGATAATGTTAGGCATGTCGCTGCACACATTTGCTATTGCCTTACTGATAAATGCAAGGACAGACTCCGAGTGGGGTTTAACAGAATCTCTTCCAGAGCTGTTTGCTGAAGCAAGTTCCGTCCTTACAGAGATTGTGAGGAGAAGACAATGCGAGATCCCTGAGGTCCATTCAAAATTGGAAGAGTGGGGTCCTTGGTGCCTGGAGATCATCAAGGATTCCACAGTTCAACCCTGAGCTACACTATTCTCTTCTGTTAAAATGGGAAGTGCAACGCACAGCCTGGAACTTTACTACATATACCCAGTCTGTGTGAAAAGGGAAGGCCTGGACATCAGTTTGAAATAAGAGTTTTTGACAAAGGTACATTTGAATAACCCGAAAAAGCAACCAATACTGTCTTTCTAAAATTATACAACTCAAGGGGATTAGCGCATGTTTGATTTCACTCCCTTTTCATAAATTTCCCACTTACAAGAAGGTGAGAAGAAAAATTCTAAGCTTGCTTCCCCCCCCCCCCCACTAATGTGCCACTTTTTCTTTATGGAAGAGGGATTCTTTGGGGGATTTTGTTTGGTCTTCTTTAATGCAAGGAGGCATTCATGCTTGAAACTCTTCCACCTATATTCTGAAGCATTAGTCCCAGAAGGGCTACATGTATGCATGTGTAAAAATTGTATCAAAGCTTGATAAAAAAATTTATAAAGAAGCCTCAGCTCTCATTTTTCAAGAGGGAAGGTTCCCAGTGACAAAGCTTAAGCAAACAAAAAATTATCACTAACCACTGCTACATTTCATGGCTCTTTTTAAAGCTGGCCATCCCTATTTCAGTCTTTGAATTTCTGAAACTGCCATCTTATAGTCTCTTCAAAAGCTGTGTCAGGACCACAAAATATCAAGGATTTCCTTTTTGAGGGACTGAAGAGAACAAATCATGGCATTTTCCTATTGCAGTGGTTCTCAATCTTTTTAATGCTGCGACCCCCAACCGGTCGTAAGTCGAGGACTAAACCGGTCGTAAGTCGAGGACTAAACCGGTCATAAGTTGAGGACTACCGAACCGGTCGTAAGTCGAGGACTTTCCCTGCCCGGGAGCGCCGCGCATGCGTGGTTCCGCCCCCTGTGCCGGCCGAGGCGTAGCTGGCAAGCGGCAGAGATGGAGCAGGCCGACCACCAGCTGGCCCAGCTCAAGGGAGGTAAGGCACCCGCTGGAAAAGGGGAAAAAAATGGCGGACAGCCTTGCTTGGCGACCCCCGTGAAATGGTCGATCGATCCCAAATGGGGTCGCGACCCATAGGTTGAGAACCGCTGTCCTATTGGCTTTCTTTCACCAGCAGTGCTTCCATAGCAAGGGAAAAAGAAAGGGGGTGGGCAGTTTGATTTGCAAAATTTCAGTGGTCTGGATTCAAAGGGCCTGTGGATGTGCATGTTGCACCTCTGCACCTATCTGCATCTCCTTAATAAATGGGTCTTTCCCTAGTCTCATACAACTGAGGGAAAGATTAATACAGCTTCTTTACGGAGTTGCTGACAAGGGGTACATGATAATTAACTATGCTCTGACTCACCTTTTCCCTTTCAGATACATAGACATGCACAGCTGTGGCAAAAAATACTGAAAACATGTCAACCCTAGTGTTATTCTCTTTCCAGCTGCTTCCCCCCAAACACTGGCATGATTCTGACAATAATAAGCTTAATTAAACAGGCAGTAGCTTAATTATAATGTCCCTTCAGTTCACTTGGCAAACCACGGGGCATTATGGCCATTGTCCTATTGACTGGTTCTCCTGTATATCACCAAATGCAAAGACCTGCATTTTTAAAGCACATTCATCTATTCAGTGATCCTCAACAAAGGGGAGAAAAGCCCTTAATTTTACAAGTCAGGAGTTTTTATTTGTAGACTAATAATCAGATTTGGGGAATCTCAAAATAGAAGATTTAAAAACCAGGGTCAGAAGTATATTTCCTACATTAATATCTACATCAGCTTTGACCACCTTTCATATTAATGAAAATGAATAGCAACATGATGAGGGGGAACATGATAGCAGTGTTCCAATATGAACATGTTAGCAGTGTTCCAATCTCAGGGGCTGCCACAAAGAAGAGGGAGTCAAGCTATTCTCCAAAGCACCTGAAGGCAGGACAAGAAGCAACGGATGGAAACTAATCAAGGAGAGAAGCAACCTAGAACTAAGGAGAAACTTCCTGACAGTTAGAACAATTAACCAGTGGAACAACCTGCCTCCAGAAGCGGTGAATGCTCCAACACTGGAAGTTTTCAAGTAGAGACTGGACAGCCATTTGCCTGAAATGGTATAGGGTTACCTGCCTGAGCAGGGGGTTGGACTTGATGACCTTCAAGGTCCCTTCCAACTTTACTACTACTACTACTACTACTACTACTACTACTACTACTACTACTACTACTACTATTATTATTATTATTATTATTATTATTATTATTATTATTATTATTATTATTATAACCTCCAAGGTCCCTTCCAACTTTATTATTATTATTATGAGTTAATATGCTTCAGTGAATATTTCCCATGACCTACAACAGGGAATGTTGAGGCTGAAGATAGGAATGTTCAGGTTGAAATAAACAGACCAAGTTAGCCACAGCAAATCAAAGTCCTACATTCACTGGAGTATAAAGCCTCAAGATCTAATTCCTAATAACCCAACAGCCAAACCATTGAAGTGTTCCATCTTTTCTATTTTAGTTTAAGATTATCAAGTTAACTGGGAATTCCAAGCACAATCTGGAGGGCATGAGTTGAGAAGGGTTATGATGATTTGAGTTTATAAACAGAAATCAAATTCAAGCTGGTCAATGTGGGGGAAATACGCATAACCAGTGTTTTTTCCTCTCTTTCTACACAAGAAAGTTATTTTTCTTTCTTTTGTACTTTCTCTAGTTGCGTTTAAGTTGGTCTGACATGCTCTCAAATTGTATGTGGGTAACAACCCACCGATCCCACCCCTGGATGGCAAAATGTCCAAGGGGAAATAAGCAGAGAGAGGGGAAAAAAACAGCTTCTCATCCTAATGGAAAATGACATTGGGGTCCAAAGAGTATCACAGCAGTTAAACACCACACAATTCTTGCATTACTGTTCTGCATGAGATATAATATCCAGAAATAGTTATTGCAGATATTTTACAATAAAGAATTTCTAAATCTCCTGCTTCTTTCTCCCTTGTTTCCACCACCCTCCTGCACATCTCAGCAGACATTTGTGGTATCACTTAGAAGTCAGATGGTAAATTTAAATCATTTTTCCTCCAGCTGGCATTTGCAACGTGGAGGTGACGATGCTTTAAATTAAGGTCTGTAGATATAAAAGGCCCATGTGTTTAGTTTAATCAAATGTTCATTTCCTCAGGTTTGTGTTTATATTAAAAGACATCGGCAGCGGTGTGAATTTTCATACGCCACCCTCTACCCTCCCCCCGCAACAATGATGAACATGTGAATCTTGAACAGTGCTCTTTTTCAACCCCCTTTTTCATCTACCAGACTTTGTATGCCAAGCAGGCAGCAGCAAGAAAAAACATTTCCCCTCACATCTGTGCAGAAGGCAGGAAGGGGTAACCTCGCTGGAGGGGTCTGGTTTTGAAGGAGAATGGAAGATTTATCCATATTTTAAAACTTTAAAAAGCCCAATCAAACATGCATTTGGACTGACAAGAAAAATGTGCAGGGAAAGTTATCAAGGACCCGGTCAATGCCACAACCTTCCTGTTTTCTCCAGGCAAAGCAAAATTAAATGATGCTAAATGTGAATACCCAGCAGACAGCAATGCTAGAGAGGACTTTACCCAACCTGGTGCCCTCCTTAAATTCTAAGACTAGAATTTCCACCCAGAATTTCCAGTTAGCAAAGCTGGAAGTTATGGTCTTAATACAGTGGTTCTCAACCTTTTTAATGCCGCGACCCCCAACTGGTCGTAAGTCGAGGACTAAACCGGTCGTAAGTCGAGGACTACCCAACCGGTCATAAGTCGAGGACTTTCCCTGCCCGGGAGCACCACGCATGCGTGGTTCTGCCCCCTGCACCGGCCGAGGCGTAGCTAGCAAGCGGCAGAGAGGGAGCAGGCCGACCACCAGCTGGCCCAGCTCAAGGGAGGTAAGGCACCCGCCGGAAAAGGGGAAAAAAATGGCGGGCAGCCTTGCTTGGCGACCCCCGTGAAATGGTCGATTGACCCCAAATGGGGTCGCGACCCATAGGTTGAGAACCGCTGTCTTAATACATAAAGGCACCAAAACTAGGAAACTATACAGACTATAGATTATTTCTTCAGTGGTGAGCGGGATAGAGAACAGCTGAATATGGAGGGACCTAGGCTTGCTTACAATTGCACACACAAACACATGCATACACATACACACAGGGAGAAGGAGAATGAGAAGGAAAGGGAGAGAAAGATTTAAAAATAATCCATCTGAGCCTTCAGATTCTTTACCTTTTGTTGGATAGAAAAACCTTTCTGAAAACCCCTGTTAAGAAGTCTGCCAGTTACATTTCTAGTACTTGCATGGAGTCTAAAGAATTTGTTGATTTATTAAATTTGAATTTATAGTCAATTTTCAATAGCAATAACTTGTCTGTTATCTTTCCTACAAGTTTTTCTCCACACCAAAGTCAAACACTAGATACATATTTATAATAAAACTGTGACTAATAGTCACTATTGCAGAATAGATCTGCTCCTCATAGGATCTGGTTATATTTCCTGTAGGTACCTTGACTATTTTTCAAATTAAATCACAGACTCTTAAGAAATGCACTTGTCACTGCTACATGTTACCACAGACCCTGTATTCTATTCAGCACACGTTATTTCACATTCTTCCAGGGAACCAGCCTCAATTTTAGACTCCTACTAAGAACATTGAGTCAAGATAAAGATTATCCAAAATTCCGAGGCAAGGTTTTCCCTAGACCTGATTCAACTCTTAACATTTTTCATGCACCTTTTCATTGTGCTAAAGCACAAGTCCTGGCATCCATAGGTAGAAGTAAGCAGTGGCACATTGAACATTTTGCACAATTAAGTGTTGGACCAGGAATTCTGAACTAAGCTCAAGATCAACTTGAAATGGTGAATGTCAGCTAAGTCCAGTGATTCATGAATGGCAGTAATTGTGGGCATACTGAGAGTCCAAAATCTATTTAGTTTAGTTATTTAGTCAACTTTACTTCATATAACTAAAGTTATTTTGTTAGATAGTTAATAAAACCCAAAACACAATTAGAAATTTAAATCAGAATACTAAAATGTTTATCATTAAAACACTGATAAAAGAAATGCAACTTTACAGATTTCCTAAACAATGAAAGATTGAGAACCCAAAAGGTCCTCCCATCTGTGAGAAAATCTGCTAAAAAGGTCTGGCCTGCAGATTCAAAAGGGAAAAAAGGGTATCTGTTAGATAGTCAAGCCTATTAGTATTTTGGGACTTTAAAGGTCAACATGCCTGGTAAAACCTATCATCCAGTTCAGATTGTTCAATACTAATTTTGTGCCATTTCCAGTGTTGGGCATTTTTTCATAGTGTATTGTGCCATGCACAAGGCAGAATGCAACCAAGGCATGAATCATCATTGGCAAATCCTGCAGGATCTGGGAATTTGCTACGGATGTGCTAGGCATCACTGTGCAAAAGTGATCAACACAGTTGCTATCAGCAAGTCCAATAACTGAGGACCAAGGCAGAACTTTTACTCTACTGACCTGATAATTCAAGACTGAATTAACAAGAGAAATAAATTATCATGGTTTATCGCAGTCAGGTAAATGCTTAGATTGAGTTTGGCATTTTAGCCACCTATCCAGTCCTTCCTGGGATATGCAGATGTTGTTTGATGGTGTTAAAGGTATCATTGCAGGATGTAAATAGCAAGTCATGAGGCAGCCGACAGCAAGTCCTTCCTTGCATATTGACTACTGGGAGAAAGATGAGTGCTGGGGCAAGATTTCTGTTTCAAAACATATCAAATACCAAATTCAATGTGTTTTGAAACAGGCGAATGCCGATGTACGACTGTATGGTTCAACCAAGGGAGAACAAACAATTGAGCAATCTATAGACCTTTGACAGCTTGGTAAAATCCAGACAACTCTCTTGGTATATTGACTCCCCTATTTGGTGGCAATTGCGGATTGTGGGCTTTGAGCTGCCTTCCAGTTTCTCACTTCAAATTTCTGATGAATGCCATCAACATCTTTGTAGTTGAATTATTCAGTTTGAGACAGAGCTGTCACATTTCAAAATTGGATCCTGCGGTTTAGCTAGCATGTACTGAATTCGAAAAAGTTTGCATTAATTCGGGAGAAAGATGTTGCATGACAGAGCAGACATAAACACGTCACACTTTTGGGTGTCAAAATTATTTTTCACAGGATGTAGAAAAACCTGTATATCAAAATGAATATCTCAAAAAGTCTTGAGTGTGCTATGCCAATAGAGGAGGTGATTCTATCATTTTATTCACCACAGACATTATCTTTAGATAAGCTTGTAACTGGTAAAACTAATACTGAATATTAATTTTATTTCAGCTAAGATTTATTTGTGCTGACACAACCATCATGACTTTGGTCAAAACTTTTTATTCTGATGATAGGACACTTTTTACCAATAGAAAAGAATATTTGTAACTCAGGGTTGAAATGAGGGGTCCTTGATGCTCTCTGAGTTTGGTTGTTTTCTTGCAGAGGTTTCATTACCCAAACTAGGTAACATCCTCAGCACATCATCAACAAGAAAACAACCAAGCTCAGAGAATACCAAGGACTCCTTAGGACAAATGTTTCCTAATCTTCCTAATATTTTATAATGCTACTTTACCATTGTTTGATAACTTTAATCAGATATGCTCAAATGCATTCCATAGAGAGAGAGAGATCATTTACATTCTCATAACACGCATTAATGTACATATTAGCAAAGTCCCAGGAGAAAACAGAATTGATACATCAAGGCTTTAACAATTAGGAAATCAACTTCACAATCGCGATGACTGGAAGGGAACCAAAAGATATGAAGCCTCTGGCTTGGTTTCAGGGATCACATTTCTGACTTTGTAGAAGTTTGAGGAATCTGAAAAAAAAAACT
This sequence comes from Protobothrops mucrosquamatus, assembly GCF_001527695.2. Classification (NCBI taxonomy): domain Eukaryota; kingdom Metazoa; phylum Chordata; class Lepidosauria; order Squamata; family Viperidae; genus Protobothrops; species Protobothrops mucrosquamatus. Next base: position 660,331 of record NW_015386987.1, read on the forward strand.
TATTTTTCCATCCCTAACTTGGGGATGCTTGGTTGCGTGTATTCAGCATTACTTCCTTTCTTCTCTCCCCCTTCAACAAACAGGAGAGCTTCTCACTTTCTTAATTCCATCTGACAGAAACTTAATGATTGTTCCCATTCATGATTGTTCCCATTCACACCTCTTATATCACCTCAATAGACTGCTGCCGAGTGTTAATGGCAGTATCCTTCTGCGTATTCAATGAAGTGCCTTTCAAAAGTATTGTAAAGCTTCTCCCCCCCTCCCCCTGTTAGATCAGATTGGTTCATCCTTGATCTTTCTTGTCAGCCTCCCTCTTCAAAAAAAAAAATCTGGGAAAAGATGAAAGCATTAAATTATGATATAACTTGGGCAAGTGAAAAGCTGAAAGTTATATTGGTCTATTTTAAGGATAATGGATCGCTACTTTGAGCTGTTTTATTATTGTATGGCACTTCTATGAACAGACGGGACAAGCTACAAAAGATTATTTTGGAGACTAACAAACAAAAGCTTTCATGCATTGCTATCAACTGCATGATATGTATATAGTATTTCCTTAAGAGCATTAATTATATCTATATATTTATATGCCTGTTTCTATGTCTAGGTCTGGGGAAGTCAGGAAAATCTATTTCTAAATTTGGAATCTTATGTACATAAGCACCATTAGACACAATATGATATATTTCTGAGTAATCAGGCACAGATTTGGAATGCAAATGTGACTTGTTTGTGTTGTGAATATATATAATAACAACTGGTTGGTGAGCTTTCACAAGTTTGCAGATTGCACAGCAGTTCAGTCTTCTCCTCTATCACTCGTTGTCTCTATTTTTATCTTGTATTTTAGAGAGCACTGCCTAGATTAGCAAACAGATTGGCTATACTAATTGGTTTCTATAAATCAGGTCAGTTAAAGACCAACATATGTATTTTCACAAAATACTAAGCTTGGTTGGTATAAAACCTGGGTTGGTTTTCTTGTAATTTATACTGCTGTATGAACCCGGCATACAACTCTTGCCTATTTCTGTTTCAATGTACTGATACATTGTGCAAATTCAGAAAATTGCCTAACACCATATCCAAATCAAGCAAGTTGCACAAATCCAGCCACTGGGGATCATGAACTAGTATCATCTCTCAGTCTAGGTCAGAAGTTGTTATGAAGATAAAATGGGAAAAGAGAACTATGTATACAGCCCAGAGTTCTCTTCATATTCATCTTAACTTTCATAGAGGACTAGTTCCATTAAAGGTAGTCCTTGACTTACAACCATTTGTTTAATGATTGTTCAAAGTTACAATTGCACTGAAAAAAGTGACTTGTGACTGTTTTTCAACACTTATAACAGGGGTGTCAAATTGCCGGCCCACGGGCCGGTTTCATCATACCGGAGCCGCGCCCACCCCATTGCCGGCAATGGCGAAAAAGCTCCGATACATCGCGCGACGTCACGTGACGTCGCGAGTTTGACATGCCTGACTTATAACCTTTGCAGTATCCCCATGGTCATTTGACCAAAATTCAGATACTTGGTAACTGACTCATAATTATGACGGTTGCAGTGTCCCAGGGTCATGTCATATCCTTTTGCCACCTTCTAACAAGTAAAGTCAATGGAGAAATCAGATTCACTTAACAACCATGTTATTAAACAACTACAGTGATTCATTTAACACTGTGGCAAGAAAGGCTGTAAAATGGGGCAAAACTCACTTAACAACTGTCTTGCTTAGCAACAGCAATTTTGGGCTCAATTGTGGTCGTAAGTTGAGGACTACTTTATCTCAAATCCCATTGTAAATAAAGATGCCTAGCCAAATTAATACCTGTGATCCTCAGAAGAAAACATGAATTTAGCAAGCCCCTTTATGACTGAGTTGTGATCTGACAACTTTCTGCACATGCAGCATGGTTCACGGAGTATTTTCATTGATTATTCAGTGCATGAGAAATGTTAGCCTAACTATTTTCTTCTGAACATCGCAACCTCATTCTGCTCAAGGAGGTTGAAGAGGTCACCAGCAGATTGGTCGTTTCAATGATTCACATACACAATCTTTTCAGGCATTCACTGCACAAAATTGGGGTAGCGCAGTGGCTCAGCTGGGCACGTCGGTTAGAAAGCTAGCAGCCCAGGTTTGAGACCCGAGCGCCACACAATGGGGGTGAGCTCCCTCATCCCAGCTCCTGCCAAACTAGCAGTTCTAAAACATGCAAATGCAAGTAGATAAATAGGTACCACTTCGGTGGGAAGGTAACAGGACTCCATGACATCATGCTGGCCACATTACCACGGAAATGTCTTCAGACAGTGCTGGCTCAATGGCCTTGAAATGGAGATGAACACTGTCCCCTATAGTCAGCAACAACTAGAGAATAAAATCCGCAGGGATTCCTTTACCTTTATCTTTTTATTGCTCAAAATAGGATTTGAAGCAAGGTTGTAAGAGCCATGATTTGTGCATTCCATACTGGAGCATCCTTCTTCACTTCTTTTTCCTTCTATTTCATGCCCCACAGGACAGGCTGCCCATCTGTTTATGATTTTCCCCAAACAATACCTTGTTTCTGATTGCACAGATAAACATACTTGGTTATTTCGCAGGCAGCTGGTTAGCTCTAATTACACTCTTACTATATCAGAGCCATGAAAACCTTTGCCACCCTAGGAGAAGAAAAGAGGTGTCTAATGAGAGCTGTGCAAGAAATATTATTCTGATTTTGTTTACTCTACTAGAGCAAGCCTGTCCTATGGCCTTTAATCCTGCTGATCACAATAAAGTACTTTCAGATTGAATGAAAAGGAAATAATGAAAATTTCATTATCCCCCATACCAAAGGAGAAAAAACTGGCTTACAAAACACAGAAGGAGAGAGAGGATATTTTTAGTCATCCAAATATTCTGAAAGTCAACTATTTTGGTGAAATTGTTATATTTCTCTACTTTGCACAAATTCATGTGTCCATGGATATTCCTGGAGGAATTGATTCCTGAAAAATAATGGCTGATGAAGCTTTTAGGAAGGGAGTTAAAAAAAATGCATATACTCTGTGGAACTGACAAAAAATACTACTAGAAATTACTGCCATTCTAGAACCTATAAAACAATTGCAATTATCCTTTCAAAGGTTACTTTTTTTTTACACTCCCAATTGTTCTGACAGTTTGATTCATGTTTTGCTTTGGTAGACAGAGCAAAATGGTGGAGGAGTATGTGATTTGTACCGAATGTACTCTGTCCATGCTGGAAATTCATATTACTAGTAACCTTAAGGCAACTGCAGATTTATCTTAACTGAAAGATTCTGTGTCTGGCACTCCCTCTTCAAAATAATTATAGCCTCTTTTTCTATGAAAGAAGCAAACCAGAATATACAGTAAGTAAAATCAGTCAGTCTTGATCAGCCAACAGGTTCCATGTTTATTCCTAGTTCGGTTCTTATACTCTGTATTTCTTGCTGGATGACTATGTGAGACCAAGAAAGAAAGAAAGAAATAACTAGCCAGCCAACCAGTCAGCTTCCTAAATCAGAAGAAATGAATACTTCAATAAATACTTCTCCTTTCTGGCTTGATACATAAATAGCACACATCATACTGATGATAAGTGCATATTATTTCTTAATGTTGTAAATGCGAAGGAAAAAACCCAGTGGGTTTTTCATTTTCTCTGGAGAGTACACAGCGTAAACATTTCTGCTTGTGTGGGATTCTACTATAAAAAGATGAACAGCATTTTTAGATTTGTTTATAAGGATAATGTTAAGGAAAAAAGATATGTATGACAATATAATAGAGTAACGAAGATAGATAGAGAAGCCTATATACACATACTTCATTGTAGTGTGTTCCAAGGCAGGGCATTAGAATTTGGAACCTTATAAGCTTTTAAAAAGGGATATTTTCTTACATTCAAAATTTAAAACTGCCCTGTGAAAACACAAAGCTGTAGATCCATTTGTGGTCATAATTTGTTGTCATAATAAATTCTGTTTAGTACAAAAAGGAAATAAGGCAAGAGGAAAGAAAAATGTCTTGATGTCATTCAGCGAATTACTTTCTGTTTTTTCTATTAACTAATGAGTGTTTCTTCCTCCTAGCAGAGCAAAAGGTAATTTTCTATTACCTTTATCCAATCACTACATTATTATTGCAGGAAAAATGACATAGCAACTAAAGTGGGAAGCAATTTCCATTGTTTGCATATATAAAAATACCTTATTGCATTTAAGAGTCTTTGTTATGCTTTACAGGTAATCCTTGAGTTACAACAATTCGTTAGTTACAACTGCACTGAAAAAAGTGACTTATGCCCATTTTTCACACTTACAAGGATCATGGTCACAAACTTCAGATGCTTAGCAACTGGCTGGTATTTATGACAGTTGCAGTATCCCAGGGTCCTGTGATCACTTTTTGCAAACATCTGACAAGCAAAGTCAATGAGGAAGCCAGACTCAATAATTGTCTATGGGCTCACTTAACAACTGTGTTACTAACTTAATAACTGAAGCAATTCTCTTAACAATTGTGGCAAGAAAGATAATAAAATACGGCAAAACTCACTTAATAATTGTCTTGCTTAGCAATGGAGATTTTAGGCTCAATTGTGGTTGTAACTTGAGGACTATCTGTACTGAATTAAGCATACCAAGAATATTCACTAAATGCTAGAAATGGTCCTTGATTTGTTATTTCTACTGGAGTGAACATAGCTGCAATATTCTGGATCTCTAAGTGTGATTTTTTTTCATTTCCATCATCACATCAGGAGTTCTTGAGAATGTTGAGAATGCCTTCTTGATCTAAAATTTGATCATATGTATATGGAATTAGGCATCTTTTTCCTAAAACATTTGGTTCAGTAAGGAGTGGCCGCTGTCATGCTGGGTAGAGAGTTCAAAATTTAACACTATATTATTTGGAACGTGCCCAGTTTGGGGAAGCTTGTTTTACAATCATTAAATGGTCTATCAATAACTATGGGTGTTATGATAAAATAGAAACTCTGTATTTCATTACAAGAAAAGATTTGTACTGAATACTGATATTTCTTTGTCCTGCAAATGGAAAACTTAGTGAATAGAATAGAATAGAATAGAATAGAATAGAATAGAATAGAATAGAATAGAATAGAATAGAAGGGATCTTGAAGGTCTTCTAGTCCAGCCCCCCACTCAAGCAGGAGAACCTTATACCATCTCAGACAAGTGACTGTCTAGTCTCTTCTTAAAAACCTCCAGTGATGGAGCACCCATGATTTCTGGAGGCAAGCTGTTCCACTGGTTAATTGTCCTCACTGTTAGGAACTTTCTCCTTAATTCCAGGTTGCTTCTCTCTTTGGTCAGTTTCCAACTATTGTTTCTTGTCCTGCCCTCTGGTGCTTTGGAGAATAATTTGATCCCCTCTGGTTGGCCACAGTAAGAAAAGGATGGGGAACACACTAGATTTTTGGTCTATTCACACGCACATTTTCTTAATTAGGCAAAACAATTACTTCAATTAAAGCACAATGAGAAGCCCATGGAGGGAAATAAGGGCAACAGAAGAAGATCCGTGTACATATCATAGCTTCTAAAATGCAACAGTTCAAAACATGGGAGGTAGTTTTTGATAGACAGAGGTCATACTTCTTTTTTCTGACTTGTGAAGGACCTCAAAAAGTCATACAGTTATGGGATCTCCAAGGGGACAGACCTATTTTTTGACTATTTTTGGTGCTTTAAGAATGGGATTAAGAATGGGAAGTCTCTGGGAGACAAAATACTTTCCGAAACCTTCCAATCTTTAATTTTGGAAGAAAAATCCCAATGATAAAATTCTGCTAATTTGCCACCAAAAATCAGTGGTGTGATCAATCTTCTAACCTTTGTTTTAGATTTTTGGAATATATGGATTCAGGTGGCAGTAAACTTTTAATGTTCAAGATCTTTTACCACAATTGCCCTCAAAAGACTATAGGCCAATCAGCTCCAACCTTTTCAAACCTAAGATCCATCTTGAATCACGCCTTGCAACTTGAGGTTCCCTTTTACTTTTAATATAAGTTCCTGCTTTTAATATATCTCAATCACATCAAAGACTGGACAGCTGGAACCATTGTTAAGTTTAACAACAGAAGAAATTTAACAACAGTTTTTCTTGCCCTAATATACCAAGAAAGAGAAAATCTGCACCCTCTGAAATTTTCTGTTACAATTATCAAAGGCATAGGATTCCTTTCCTCCACTTTTCTCTTTCAGGAAACCGGAATGTTGCAAATAGGGATGCTCTTTTATCTAACTGCAGTTATCCATTTTAGTAAGAAGTGATTCACCTGGAGGATCCAGCTTTATTTAATCATTTTATTCATATCCCATCTTTATTATTTTGAGCTATGAACTGTGCTGGCACAGTGGTTAGAATGCAGTATTGCAGGCTAATTCTGTCAACAGCCAGGAGTTTGATCCTCACGGGCTCAGGATGGACTCAGCCTTCTATCCTTCCAAGGTTGGTAAAATGTGGACCCAGATTGTGGGACATTATGCTGACCTTTGTAAACTGCTCAGAGAGTGCTGTAAAGCATGACGTAGAAGTATATTAAGTCTAAGTACTATTGCTATTGCTATTATTTTTACAAATAACTCAAAGTGGTGAACAAATAGAACACATCTTCCTCTTCCTATTTGCCCACAACAACAACAATGTGAGGTGGGTTGGGCTAAGGCCCAAGATCACCCAGCTGGCATTCATGATTAAGGTTGGACTAGAATTCACAGTCTCCTGGTTTCTAGCCTGTAGCCTTAAGCACAAAACCCATTTTTTTCATTTGAAGAATAACATATGGCTAGCTTAGGGCATCTAAAATAGTTGTACTTTCTTATCATCCAGCCAAAAGCCATCCTTCAATTATAGGAGCTGACGTCCAACATATTTCAAGGCTTCCATACTGTGGAACGCAACCATAAATAATTACTTTTCATGTATTCTGGAAAATGGACTCTACTTTCAGCACAAGGGAATCCCATTCAATCTTAAGAGAAACTGGACTTTAAGAGAAACAGTTTATTTTAATTCTAATTATATGGTAATAACACATAATTTGGCTTAACTGATTTTATACATATTATATTAACCAAAATTACTCTCTGGCCTTTTTTATAACATATTTTTATTAAAGTTTTAAAAATTACAATTAATATTTCTTTAAAATGTAATTATTAGGCAATTGTAATTAATAGGAATGTAATTATATAATTGTATAAACCAAATATAGTCTCCTATATAAAAAGAACTATATTGTGAGAAAAGAAAGAAAATGAAAAATAACTCCTAAACTGGCTTTTATGGCTAAGGCGGGACTTGAACTCACAGTCTTGAATATATATTTTTATTTATTTAAACATTCCTTAAATAACAATCCTTTAAATAATGGATTCTTGCATCAGTACATAATAATTTTTTTTAAAAAAAATTAGAATAAACTCAACTTTGTATCCAAAGTTCTTCATAGATTGGAGCAGGGGTAGTCAACCTTGGCTCTTTTATGACTCGTGGACTTCAATTCCCAGAATTCCTGAGCCAGCTTGGTAGTTAGCTGGCTCAGGAATTCTGGGAGTTGAAGTCCACGAGTCATAAAAGAAGTCCATGAGTCATAAAATTCTGGGAGTTGAAGTCCACGAGTCATAAAAGAGCCAAGGTTGACTACCCCTGGATTGGAGGAACAGTTTCTTATGTCCCTGAAGATTAATTGCACAGCAATATCAGTGACACCTAATTCAGTCTTTTGACTTCATGGCTTTAACATCTGTCTGGGGGAAAACTTTCTTGCTTCTTTTATCCACACACCTACTTTAAAAAAAGAATTAAACATCACGCCTGATGAATTGTTCTGAAGAACTTGAAAACTTAGCACAATTTTTTTTATTATTATTTTAGTTGGTATCAACTAATCAACTAGAGCAGGACCCACAGAGTTATGACTGTTTTTAATCATAGCTGTAGTAACATACTGGGGGGAAGAGAGGGAGTTAAGTAGCCTTTGATTTTATTTCACCATCATTTCTCCATCACCTGCCTTTCGAGATATACTTCAGAGATACTAGATCAGCTTCTCACCTTGAAAGAAAGAAAAATTACCAAAGAACAAAGTCTGTTATGTCTTTCTTAAGGGAGGGTTGTGTTTTTTTTACAGTACTCTTGACCCCATGAGGCTTGCTTCGCAATGAACAGTCACTGGGAAGGAAATAAATAATGAGAGAATACAGAATGAGTTGTTATAATATCTTGGAGGAAAAAGTAAAGAATGCAAAAATGTCCCCAGAGATGAATGGATGAAGGGGCTTTGGAGGTTTAAAAAGGTTGTTTGTTTTTAAAATTAGTTTATTGTTCTATTGCCTCTTGAATAGGATTGCAAATCAAAATTAAGTTTTCCTTTCTTCCTCGTTATTAGAAGCCTGGGGTAGAGAAGAAGACTTAAAATATTACAAATCAATTCATAAATGAATATAGTACAGCAAGTAGACAAGAGCCTTCAGCAGAATGTAATGAGTTCTACAAGTAGAATGCCATTATTATAATCTCTGAAAGGAAGACAGTCCCTGTTGATCATACAAAGGTAGGTAGCTCCTGCTAGCATCAGGTTTAAGTGCTGGATTAACACTGAGTAGATCCAGGGCAGTGGTGGCGAACCTATGGCACGTGTGCCAGAGGCGGCACTCAGAGCCCTCTCTGTGGGCATGTGCACCGTCACCCCAGCCCCGCCTTCCCCCGTGGCCCCCTCACCAGCAGCCCCCCCAGAGGAGAGTCGCCCTCAGGCACAGCCCACGCAAAGCAGTGCAGCCAAGGACATGGCAGCTGGGCAGCGGGGACAAGACTCTGCCCTCGCGCCCCATCACGCACAGATGATGCTGCGGGTGCGGGCGGAGGGTGTGGCCGCCATGGTGCTACTGGGCCGCCTGGGTGATCTGCTGTGGCGGGCAGTGGAGGCAAGTGGGTGGGGCTGTGGGTGGGGCTGGGGTGGAGCAGTGGGCGGGGCAGTTTTTGGGCACTCGGTCTCTAAAAGGTTCGCCATCATTGATCTAGGGCCATTCCCACATTAGTCACAAGGCTAAATGGATAGCTTTAGGATAACTGCTATTGCTCTACCTAAGCTAATTGAAAGGTCTTGGTGAAGATTTGTTGTTATTGTTATTGCCTTAAAGTTATTGTTGACTTCTGATGACTTCTTGAACAAGTCCCTGCAGTTCTCAAATTTTGGAAATAGTTTGTCATTGCTTCCTTCCTAGGACTGAGATGATGTGACTGGCCCAAAGTCACACAGTTGGCTCTGTTCCTAAGATGAGACTAAAACTCCTCTAGCCTGGTGCTTTAACCATTACATCTAACTGGCTCTTGGGAAAGATATATTGTCATATATGGAACATGCAGCTCTGAGTTGCTAGACGAAAGGAGACATAAATGTAAAGAATACATCTGTGGCTGCATAGCAAATAGCAGTATTTCGGGGTAAATAACATGCACAGCAAACCAAACAAATTTAGGCACAAGAAAGAGAGAAATAAAATTAAAACTAGTTACAGGGAAAGAAAAAGAAAGAGAAATACTGTACAGCTAAATCTAGGTTATAGTTACATCATTCATTTTCCATCTTTATATCTTTGCATCCTTGCAAATCATCTTGCTTCTAGCATGCCCAGACGCTATTCAAGCATTGGTTTTTATGTGTTTTTAAATTCTCATATTGCTCCTTCTGAGGATTTCATCAGTTCCATCGAATCACAATTTTTCTTGGTCTTTCTCTTTCTCTCAGGCCATCACACTATTGTATTCAATCACTATTCATAGAATACTCTTTCTTTCATCTACCTCTTTTTATTTTACTATGCATGCTTCTTAAATATCCCATTTCTATAGTTAGTATGTATGTATGTATGTATGTGTGTGTGTGTGTGTTTGTTTATTTATTTATTTGGGCTTCTTTGATGTATTTTCATATTTCTCCTGACATTTCCAACTCTCACATCCAGGTAACAAAGAAGGCAGAAGCATATCCAGCCATTTTCATTTCTTTTGATTAAAATTCTCCCATACCCATAGCCTTTCTGGAACCATTTGTACATCTTAAATTTTTTCTATCCATTTTGCCAACCTTCAGACAAGGCAAAACAAAAAACAAAAACCCTCTTCAATTTGACTTTTTCATCATTTATGAAATTGTTTGCTCAATTTTTTAGTCTTGCTACATTAATTTTCAGATCCATACACCTTATTACATAATACGATCTAGAGTAAGCTGCAAAGATTTAGGTTCTCAGTCAATAACAAAACATAGTCTGCATACAGAAATTCATATCTCAACCATCACATCTCTAATGTACCACATTTTTATACATTTGTCACAATAACACACACACTCACATACACAAAATTGAAGGGCACAGCATACATTCTTGTTTTATATTCTGATAAACATTGAAACATTCATTAAGCATTTAACTGATTCTTAGGCATGTTTTACTACCATTATGTACTGCTCTTAATATTTAGCAACCAACCTGCTATTTTCCATAGTTGTAAAAACATTCCATAATCAAAGCCAATTAATTTTGTTGTATGCTTTTTCCAAATTCTATAAATGTATAGTGAACTCTTTTTATAAACAATGAATAGATTGTGTACATTATTGGCAAAGAGGCATATTGCTACAAATAAGGCAGATTAGGTTACAGTGCCAAATTATCAGTCATTTTTCTATCACTTTTTGCCATTGCAATATGTTGCAAAGTCTCAGACTTACTGGATTACTTTTTTCAACTCAACTTTGATTTTTTCAAAAATCAAAAAGTCAGCAAATTAGAGACACAGGCCTGTAATACAAAAGATTTATGACAAACGTTGAAGAAGGAGTTTAGGACACATTGAAGGCATTGTAAAAAAAAATCATAAAGAAAGATTAAAATACAGATCAAATTCTACCCAAATTCCAAACAACAACCTGGTCCATCATCTGGACTTCATATAAGCCAGGAATGTTGGCTTCATTAGGAGTGGTTGGTTCAGTATGAAATAATAAAGATGCAACATAAATCTATATATAAATTGAACATAATAAATCAATAAAATCCTTGTAAATCTGATGCATAAAGATAATGGGAAGTTTACATCTGAATAAGTTCCTTGCATTGACAAGTAACAAGACAATATTTTCTTATTCATTAACCTTCTCACCTTCAACATAAGTGTCTTATCACATTCAAAGAATGCATACTCTCACTACAATTCCTTCCTACTGAATTCTTTGTTCATTAGAGAAATAACTCCTCCAATTTTGCCCTTGTTTTCACACAATGAGGCCCAGTTATTGGATGTGTGCTGAAATTTTACCCTACCACTCATCCTATTGAGTTGGCAGTGCTATATTTGCCTTTTGTGGGACCTGCTGTTTCAGATTTGCAAGGCTACACTGACTTCTGAAATTCTGAACAAACTGCAGTTTCAGAAGCCGAACACTTAGGAGTGACAATAAAAAAATGATGAATAAATAAACATGAGGAAGGCAGCTTGCTAAAGGGGCTTATTTAATCTCCATCCTTGAATATAGGATGGGAAATGAGATTCCCCTTATAGAAAGGAAAATATATACTGCCTAGAGGTCTTGATTGGCTGTGACAGACTGATGAGTTCTAAGGGTGGAATAAAGAACATTCCCAATGGGGTCCTGAATCACCACTATCATCTCTGTTAACAGCTGAGTTAGTTTATTTTTCATTTGTTTCTGGAACAAATGTATTACATCCAAAATTGCAGTGAAGCCAGTTTTCCATCAAGAGTTTAGTTTTCCATTTTCCCATTGTTGGGAATTCCAGCTCATCTTACCTCCTGGCCCCCTCACAATAAAACTTCAACGTCTATAGTTTCGTGCTAATATGTCTGTTCAGCCCCCATCATAGCTACTCTTCAGACTTTTTACAAATTCTGTAACAAATGGAAACACCATGAATAGAGTGTACTAAATAAGATGGTTCACATATAGTTTTGGAAATAATTACTTTCAAATCTGTTCAGTAGTACTGGTTGTTATGCACAAACATTTTTCTGAAAACTGGATTTATGTGGGATAAATTGGGTAGAAGAAGTGTTGTAAGGTTAGTGCACCTATTTTGATGCTTATTGTCTATAGTGAAAAATTCCACTGCTATGAATCAGCAGATTAAGGGAGGTCCAGGATGGATCCCCCACACTTGCACTAAAGAAGAGATCTGCAGAACTCAAGTAAGTTTTAAAAAGCTGAAAACAGGTCAGCAGATAGTAAGGCAGGAAGATATTTATGGAAAGATGTACAAAAGGACTTCGCACATATTATTTCCATTTCATTTTGGCAATAGTGATATAAATTCAAAAGATTGGAAAATTGATTTAATATGAAAATATTAATGTATCTTCACAACCTGGAGGATCAACACAAAATTAAATTGTGTAATTTAGGGAATACAATGGGGGAGAGCCTTCTCTGTCGGAGCACCCACCCTCTGGAACGAGCTGCCCCCAGAGATCCGGGTGATCCCGGATCTCCCCTCCTTCCGCCGCGCCCTTAAGACCTGGTTATTTCAGCAGGCAGGACTGGCCTAGGGGTATTTTAAAGGGGTTTTAAATTAAATTTTTAGTAGAAGCGGCCAAATTTAAATAGTTATTTT
>NW_015386987.1:673116-699845 GCF_001527695.2 Protobothrops mucrosquamatus
ACGAACATACCTTTAAATTTTTAATTGACACACACTGACACAAAAAGTTGTCCTGTTAAAAAAAAACACCCACTTATTTCCCCTCAGTAGTGATTTGGGGGTGCCACAGTTATCTATTTTTAGAGCATCCTAGGTAACATACCATTAAAATATGTATGCAAAGAGATAATGTGTAGCAGTTTGTTTCCTGTACTTCTTTCTGTATCTATTTTTTTTCATTATGAAGAACAATTTTAATTATATTTTCCTGGCGGAAAGCCAACTCTGATTACCAAACAAGAAAACGACAACTGTCTGAGCCCATTTAAATTTCCTGCTCTAAATGACATTTAGCTAAATTATATTTAAAAGAAAAAAAAATAACTACTAATAATACTACAATTATTGTTGTGCCAGATATAAACCATGATTAATTGTATTAAGGGCTCATTTGTTAATAAAACTGAAGACCCAAAGAATAAACAAAAAGGGAAGCTGGCAAGACTCTAAAACAAGGGGTCCTCGGTGGTCTCTGTGCTTGTTTTCTTGCAGATGTTTCATTACCCTAACTGGGTAACTTCATCAGTGCTAGTAATGATGTTACCTAGTTAGTAGCTAACTAACTAGTAGCTTGTTAGTAGTTAACTAGCACTGATGATGTACCTAGTTAAGGTAATGAAACATCTGCAAGAAAACAAGCAAGCTCAGAGAGCACCAAGGACTCCTCATTTCAACCCTGAGCTATAAATATTCTCCATCATTGGAGACTCTAAAACAGGAAGACAAGATGAAGGGAAACTAATGCTCAACAAACATAGAAACCTAATAAAACAGATCAGAAATACCTTGTTATTACGTAATTGCTTGATTTTGCATGAATCTACAGGGCAATTTACAGGATATATTACAGGACATATTTTTTAGACAACAGTCAAGAGATCACTGGAAAAAGTAAATTCCATAGAAACACATGAATTGCTCTATATTCTATCATTAGTTCAAGACTAACTCAATAAGGAAACTAAAATTTGAGATCATCCAGTTTTGGAACATTTGTAGAAAATTTGTTGAGAAAAATCTGCATACAAGAGAGTGTCATTTAGCAATCAGTTGTTGCTTTTGAACTAGATGTTTGCTTAGCCTTTGTAGGAAAAGCACATTGTAATTGCTCTTAGACCTTAGTACAAGTTCTTTAAATGGTATCTGAAAAGAAATATGGCTTCTTCTATCTAGGCAGAGATTATCTATGAAAGGATATCAGGAAAGAAAGCACTATAATATACAAGTGATAAGATCACACAGTGCTGGGCACCAAGAAAAGGATTTTGCTTGTCCTTGGTCTAAGGTCTTATTGTAACAACTTGCATAAAGATTGAAGCTAATGAGACTAAAAGCTGTTTTATAAACAAAAGACAGATGGCAGAGAGCTTCAAGGCTGGGAAGGGAAGGTTAAAAAGGTGGGAGGCCCAGGATTTGGACCTTGAAGCTGACATGTGTATAAGATATGGTGAGACACAAAACGTCACATGTATGGCTTTCTAATTCTCTAACTTTTTGTGGTTGCCTGGGAACATGACTTTGAAAAACAGTTTTCTAGCTATCCATGGTACAAAACCTTTCAAGGCCATTGAGCCAACACTTCCAAAGATGTTTCCGCAATCATGTGGCCAGCATGACATCATGGAGCACTGATACGTTCCCACTGAAGTGGTACCTATTTACTCACATCTGCATGCTTTTGAACTACTAGGTTGGCAAGAGCTAGGGCAAGGACAGGAGGTCACCCCATCGCGTGAAGCTCAGGTTTCAAACTTGGGCTGCTGGCTTTCTAGCCAACAAGCCCAGCATCTTAAACGCTGAGCCACCCACTGCCCTAACATATATACACATCAATATACAAAATCAAATAGATATTGGCTTAGATCACATGCTTCATTTTCCAATTAAAATTAGGAAAAATTAGGAAATCAACTGTATGATCCAATGGACTATATTGAATTTTATCAACATATATAATAAGTCTGCCACAGATTCCCTCCCATAGACCGGTACGCTCCCACAGAGTGGGTCTCCTCAGGGTGCCGTCGGCCAAGCAGTGTCGGCTGGCGACCCCCAGGGGAGGGCCTTCTCTGTGGGTGCCCCCACCCTCTGGAACGAACTACCCCCCGAGATCCGGATGATTCTGGATCTCCTTACTTTCCGCCGCGCCCTCAAGACATGGCTTTTTCAGCAAGCGGGCCTGGCCTAGGGAGGATTTTAAATCGGGTTTTAAATCGGGTTTTTTTTTAAGAATAATTTTAACTGCACAACTTTAAATATTGGTTTAATTTGGTTTTTATCTGGTGGGGGGTTGTAAATATGTCTATGTTTTTAAATATGTTGTGAGCCGCCCTGAGTCCCGTTGGGAGAAGGGCGGGATATAAATCAAAATAAATAAAAAATAAATAAAAAGTCAAGATTGGTTACATAACGTAACAATATAAGATTGTGTGATGGATTCGTATCACGATTTCTGGGGACAGATATACTGAGTAGGTGAGCAATAAAGCAGGATTTTATTTTTACTTCCCACCATGGTTAGTATTCTCCCAAATGTAAATAGACTGATTTGGCCAGGTATATCATTACAGGATCCCACATATCTTAGTGTAAAACACAAACAGAGGAATAGTAAATACAAGGTCCAGTTTCCCAAAAGTAAAAAATCTGAAACAGTTTTCTCTGGGGTCTGCACTTTTCAGATACATTATGATGGGATCACAACTGCCAGGATCCCATTAGCACAGGGGTGTCAATCTGCCGGCCCGTGGGCCGGATGCTTCATAGCGAAATGGCGCCCACCCCATTGCCGGCAATGGCAAAAAAGTCGCAATACGTCGCGCCACATCACGTGACATTGCGAGTTTGACACCCCTGCATTAGCATGTTGGCTGGGATTTGGGAGAATTATAGTCCTCCTGTTACATCTGAAAGACAACAGGTGGAGAGATCTGTTAGACAATCAACATCCTGAGGAATTGAAAGCCAGCCCAGCACAATGTAAGTTAGGAAAAAAACAAACACAAAAGAAGGCTGTTTAAAAATAGAAAGGAAAGAAGGAAGAAGATTTTGCAACCTGCTAAATGATAGCAAGAGCCTTTACAACTTTTGAACATTGGAAGAGCAGAAGAATGAAGGCTGGCAAAAATTATGGGGAGCATTTTGTTTGTGAAAAGTAAAAGCTCATCCTCTGCTACTATAAACAGTTCTCTGCTAAAACAGCAAATAGGGAGCTCCCTGGAATGTCTGCTTTCATTTCACAAAGGAATTAAAAGGTCATTGGAACCAATCTTTAAGCAAGCAGCTGACTGCTTGTCGAGGCTGGTGAGACACGGGCGTGGTGGTGCCAGTGGCTTTTCTATGCCTTCTGTTCTGGATCATGCAGAACACCTTCCCTTTTGTTCCCTCTCTCTTTCCCCCTAAAACTCAGTTTGTGTCAGTGACCATTTAATCCAAAAGCCAGAATCACTTGGATTCCTTGAGGCCACAAGTATTAATAGCCCAGCAAGCACACTTGCCCATTTGCTGCAGGACATTTTTAAAATTGTAATCAGCTAGAGTGTGGTTTGTAATGGGACTTTTGAAAACAACTGTGAATAATGTTTCCAACACTGGGAATTGTGTTTCCTACAAAATACTTTTTTTTTTTTTACTATGAATAGATTCCTACTACACATTTACACACACACACACTTCCCATTTTACCCTCCCCTTGGTTTTATTTTCTGCTGCTAAAATGAAAAGAGTTGGCAATGAATTCAAAATGACCATGTTCATATATGCTTCAGGAAACTCCAAGTGATCTAGAAATTCCAAACATAGGATCAGCAAAGAATCTGTGTTCCCAACTAAACTTGGTTCTTTGGAACAAGCATTGAAAGGAGTGCCAGCAGACATGCAACATTTGCAGTAGCATTATGGTGAAATCATCCAAATTCAAAATCCTGGCTCAAAAACAATAACTGTGAGAGGGATATGTCAAAGGAGGGGGTAGAAAATGTAATTTACAAGGTAAGAGTAAGGTATTACCAACAATATCTTATGTGGGAGAAAACTCAATAAAGAATTAATGCAGAGGAATTGGTGGAAAACATTAATGAAAGCTGTGCTTTTTTTCTTCCATTAATCTCGATATCTTTAAAGCAGCAAATACTCCTTTTTCAAAGTCAGAACAATTCTAACTAAGCACTGCCTGTTGGTGTGTAAGGCTGAAGAACAGGAATATATAAGGGGAAAGGGGGAAAGGAAATAGCAGTAAGTTGATTAAACATCAGAACCACATTTTTGTATGTGACTGATAAGATTTTCTTTCTTTGGAAACAGCAACACCTTTTTCCATTTAATTCTCTTGCACTGTCTGCTAGAATCAAGCCCAACTCCTTTCTCAGAAAAGGATACAACAATCTCCTCCAGGGCAGCAAATTCCAGTTAGGGTGCCTTGTTATTTCCATTTATAATAATGAAAATACAGAACCCAGAAGTCTGAGAAGGTAGAGAAAGCAGAGCTGAAAATGGTTTCCATTTGTTATGGAGAGAGGAAAAACATAGATTTTTCTTTCTTATTATCTGCTTTCTACAACCATGACAATCAAATCAGTACTGCAGTGTCTGTCTTCACTTCAGGCATGCAGATACATTACAGCAGCCTTGCAGCCTTGACTCTAAAGTCCAGCAAATTGCATTGTGTTGATAATTAGAACTCACATGTCATGTAGAAAGATAAAGATGCTTATTTACTTATAACATTTATAGTCTACCCTATTCCCAAGATTCGGCAGCTTATATAAAATAAAGAAATTAAATAATAAAAGCATAAACATAAACAAGAAAACATCATAAAAATGTTTAAGGGAGAAATGTAATGTATATTTGTGATTCCACATTCCAAATACCCTGATAAAAAGCCAGGTTTTTGTTACTTTACAAAATTACACAAGAAGTGGGATAGGAGACTTTTCATTTCATAGGAAAGCACATTCCAAAGTCCATAACAGAAAAATCTGTTTCCAGGTTCCCTCTTCCTTTTGCTCTTACACTGGGGGGTGTACCTAGAGGGTACCTAGAGAACCCTCTAGGGGTACCTAGAGAACCTTGTTTTGGTGAACCAGATAAGATGTTAGGTTCCCTCTGGAGAAGACAATCTCTGGGCTACTCTTAATTGAAGCACTTAATAGGCAATAAATATGCCTTTTAATTGTATTCAGAAACACACCAGTGACCAATTAAATTCCCACCGAATAGTAGCATTTGGCACCAACTGAAGCTTACAGCCCAGGGATGTCAAACTGCCGGCCCATGGGCCGGATGTGTCATGGTGAAACCACGCCCACCCCATTGCCGACAATGGAAAAAAAGTCACGATACGTTGCGACACATCATATGACATTGCAAGTTTGACACTCCCGTTACGGCCCCACAAAAAGTGCATTAGAGTAACGCAGGAGAGAAATAATGACTGTGGTGAATTAGTAGGACTGCAATTGGCACCAGTCAGCACTAGCTAAAAATGGATGAAGGCTTTGTTGGCCATGGTCTCTATCCATTGTTCTGGCAACAATCATGAGTTCAAGAGTAATTCAAAGGGACAGACCTGCTCCTTCAGAAAGTCTGTGACCCCATTTAGAATTGGAGAATGGACCAACAGAAAACCTGAAGGCTTTCAAACAAACAACTCAGATTTACTGGAATTCAGCTTCAGTTTGGTTTCTCTTATCCTGACAACCTCCAGAGAACAAGATAGAATATATCTACTGCATCTCCTGTCTAGTCTGAGCAGAAGATACTTGTGTAAATATACCCCCCAAAGGATGAATGACCTCCCCCCAGGGGCTCCCTACAGATGCTGAGTAAGAAGGGAGAGAATGCTGCACCTAGCAGAAATATTTCCACAGTAGAGCAGTCAAGGATTTGAGCACTCCTCCCCCACTAATATTGAGAAAACCACCCATTCAGGAGGAAGCAGAGCCTTTACTATACCTTCTCTGTGCCTTTACATTTTCCTATTCCTTCCATTAATTTCCACGTCAAATGTTTAATTTTAACCATAACAATATTTAAATGTTATAAGCATTGATGGCACTACATAATAATAAAAGTATTATATTATTTAAATGGCCATCAGAATAGTTAATACCCCTTATGATTTAATCCAGGGGTAGTCAACCTTGGCTCTTTTATGACTCGTGGACTTCAACTCCCAGAATTCCTGAGCCAGCTTAGCTGGCTCAGGAATTCTGGGAGTTGAAGTCCACGAGTCATAAAAGAGCCAAGGTTGACTACCCCTGATTTAATCTTTTAAAACTGGAGAGATTGTGGGTTGAATTTAGGGCTTCCTGCATGCAAAGCACATACATTACTGCTGAGGTAGGTCTTCCTCCCTTTATACAATAGGATTGCAAATCCAGAGTAACATCAAACCCAGAGAAGGGCAAAAACTAAGCTTAATTAAAGCACGCAGCTTTATGGTTCAAAAGGGTACTTCATCTGCTAATTCTTTCACTATAAACTAGGAGAAAAGAGACGGGCGAGAGGTCACAAAAATATGAAACTTAACTTTCAGGCATGTTGCAGAAACAAAAATAAAATGACCATGATTGGTACTGTTATTACAAATAATAATTTGATGGGTCAGATATCCCTAAGATGAATCAATATGTGTGGCATTTTACAGAAAGAGAAGAAGAAAAGAGGTAGATGGAGCAACAGCAGGAAGCTCCTTCCTAAGTCGGAGATAATGAAATGCTTCTAACCAGGCTTGACTGCTGAATATTACAAGAGTTATCATCTTGTGTGGGTTGCATGGGGCTTTATTTTGTGCTTCCCTGCATGGAGCGAATGCTGTTCACAGTGGAGTTGCGGGAAACAGTCATTATTATTTATTCAGAGAGCAGTGAGTGACTGTTCTAAAAAAAAAAAGCATCGGATAGCAGCACCTAGAAAGACTTGGTGTATTTTAATTCCTCTAAATTATTATTATCATTTTTTCTTTGCAAACACATTCCTCATACCTGCCTTGCTCAATCCCAAGTCTCAGTCCAAAACTAGAGCTAGATTGAGCAATCTGATTTGCAGGCAAATCCACAGAATGATTTTGAAGTGATTTAGATGCAGTTCGTTTTGTAGAATGGTGGTTCTTCTCAAGAAGCTACCCTTAAGAGGATAGGATAGGATAGGATAGGATAGGATATGACTCTTTATTGGCCAAGTGTGATTGGACACATAAGGAATTTGTCTCCGGTGTGTAAGTTCATAGTGTACATATAAAAAGCAAGTAATAGGTCATAGATTATAATCATAGTTACAACCATTAATCATAAGTTACAAAAAACAATTGATAAAACGTAAGAAATCAATAGGAAAGCCTTTCCCAAACTGATACCTTCCAGTTTGGACCAAGCATCCCATTTGATCAAAGTGCCTTGTGTACAAAAATAGCATGTTAGTAGTTAAATATTAGGCTAGGTCTAGGGAGTCACAGGAATGCATCCACTATGGAAACTCACTAGGTTAAAAAAAACAAAACCCCTCACTCTTTGTCAGTTCAACAGTTTTTTTGTAAAAAAAAATGTATTGAAGATAGAGTATAATATCTGCCTCTTCAAACTACTGAAACAAAGTCAAGATAGAAATCTAACAAGCAAAAGTAAATATCTGTTTGCTTATTATGTCTTAATATACAAAAGAGCAAGCACAGCATTGCTGTGATTGGAGCAGTCTGCTTGCTTCCCTTCAGATTGTAAAAAAATACAGAAGTGTGTTTTGGGGCTAAGTATTCAGAAATGAATGCTGGAAAAGCAAATATATTGTTTCTGGTTTGGCTATAGAGAGATCCACCCTTCAATTTCTCTACTACCTTTTGAGTGTTTGCTCCTTTAAAAATAAAGCCCAATGTAAACCCAGAGAGTTTACTTGTAGACACAGCAGATGGGCACTTCTAACCATAATCACTTCTGCAGATTTGAAATGCTGAAAAACAGCAGCTGAAATTATTTTCCTGTCCAAAGCTGCTGAAAAATTTGCAGTAACAAAACATCCCTGACTCCACAGAAAAGAAAGAAGGATTGTTAGTTACAGTGCCTTTTCCAGTACTGTACTAAAAAAGGAGAGTCTAATAAAATGTTGGTCAATTTCATCACTGCTTCTTATGTCTGGGATATTTAGGAGAAGCTATAAAGCCTTCAAACCAGCATTTGTCTTCCAGGACTAGAACGAAGAAGCTGAGAAGATGAATAAAAAGAGTTCCTTGTAATAGGAAAATTGAACCACAGAATCTTACAAACAACAAACAAAAATTCCTAGCTTTGGAATAATTTTAATTATCCCATATCTGAACTGAAAACAAACCAACTTAGATTCCCAATACAGCTTGTACTATGGAAGCAGAGAGATCCAGAACCACATTCAAACTAGGACAGAATCATTGTATAGAAATCCCTATGTTGCTTTATCATTAGCGCACAGAAGATTTTAGAGAATTCTAACAGTTCTGATCCTAATATGTATGGCAGAATGCTGCTGCTGCCATTCTATCATGACCCATTCAGACATACACTTTTTCTGGCACTCTAAGTGCAGAATGTGGAAATGGTACCAAGAGAAATGACTTGGTTTGACACCTATAAGAGAACAAAGAAGGTGTTTCATAATTTGTGTATGTTACCAGAATGATTGTTTTGTTATAGCTAACTACCAAAGATGGAAATACCTAAAAGAGGTTAAAATAAGGAGCCAATTCATGTAAAGGAGGGAAATTTCATCAGGACCCTGGTTCAGAATAAATATAGTTACAATGAAATTATTCAGAGCCCAGGATGTTGTTCTGAATATCTGAACAGAATGAACTTCACAATCTTTCCAGCTAAACATCTGTTCCTAGTCAACTACTACTCCAAACCTTCTTCATTTTTGCTATTTAGGGTGAAATACAATTATGATAGTAGCAAATACCTGGAGCAACTTTGCCAAAGAGCCCAAAGATCTACCAGTGATCCAACGTCTGCCCGTTTTGGCTTTAGACTCCATAGCCCAAAGTTACAAAATCTTGCATTTGACATCATTTAATTGGAATTTTCTACTTACTCCCTGGTAACTGGATATACAATTTATAATGCCGGAAAGGCAAGGCCAACTGAGCCTAGAACAGGGGTGTCAAACTCGCGACGTCACATGACGTCGCACAACGTATCGGGCCGATTTTGCCATTGCCGGCAATGGGGTGGGCGTGGCTTCAGTATGATGAAACCAGCTCACGGGCCGGCAGTTTGACACCCCTGGCCTAGAAGCAAAGAGGCAGTCAATGAAAACTTTTCAGCTGATATTTTTTTTAGTACTTTGATATTTTTATTTGTTGCATGCACTAACTTTTATTGCACTGAACATTCTGCATGTTGCGTGGCTCCTTTAACAGGGTGATCCTGATCCTGATTATTATCAAACTGCTCATTCCAGCTGCTGTATCACCTTTGATTTTTACGCTTCTGATATTTAGGAACAATGACTTCATCTTCTCATTTCAGTCTCAGGAAGAAAGCTTGTATAGTCTGGCTCCTAACTTCAGGGACCAATTCAGGTTTCATTAGTTTCTCTCTTAGGTTCAGCAAGGAAGGGAGGGGAGGGCTTTCACTTTGCAGGAATGTCATACTAACACTTGAGTTCTAAATATTGAGAGTAAAATAAAAATAAAAATAGCCCCTTTTTGCTGCATGTAAAAAACGACAGTGTGAAAATTAGCTTTGCCAATATGCTAGCAGTTGTGAAGCAAAGTGGTCAGTCAAATAACCTCACACTCCTAAAACATAGTTTAATTAGTTAATTGGAATCTTCTGGGAACCAATATGCTAAATGGAAAAAAAATGTTGTTTGTCCTTCGGGATCAAATTGCGAATAAAATGGTTTTCTAGCAATCTTGTCATCAGAAGATTGTGCATTCTTATCTGTGTAACGAGTATGCTTCCCAAAGATCTGTCTTCAGCTGATGTCTGAAGCAGGAAGAAAGGTGGGTAAAACTCAGTTAGATTTCACCTGTACAGAATGGGGCTGGAAGAGATCAAAGTGTTCTAAATGAAATCTAGAAAAGTAAATTCAATGAATACACAGCACTTATTTAAAATTGGTTTTAAAATTATATCAATCCTTGTTTTCCAGGGAGCATTACTATTTTTAGAACCTGTCCCTGATAAAATGCTATTTTTGTTTTGCTTTTCATGGAGAAAACAAAACAATTGTTTTGCATACATGGCTTTATAAATGCTGCTTGTGTAAAAGCTATATTCTCTGGAGGAGGGGGTGGGTTTCTCTGACTGTAGTCTGTATGTAAGTGAACACCAGGTCATTGCCCCCTTCCTCCAGTGACCATGAATCCAGGCAGTAAAAACAACTGAACATGATTGCTGCTTAAAATATCAATTTAAAAGATACACAGTGTTAAAAACTGTCACCCTCTGCAAAAAGTATTTTTACAGCCTCATTGTTACTCATGAATTGACAACATTATCTCCTTTAGAAAAATGGAAGGATCGTGCTAAAAATACAACCATGAGTGAAACGTGGTAGGATGATGTAAAAATACATTTTTTTTCTTATATTCAATCATTTTCAGTTCTCAGACACTGCCTGAATAAATCTGTGCAGTTTTCTTGGCAAGGTCTTTCAGAAGTGGTTTGCCACTGCCTCCTTCCTAGGGCTGAGAGGAAGTGACTGGCTCAAGGTCATTCTAGCCTGATGCTTTAACCACCACAACATGATTATGTGAAAAGACAGCTACCGTATTTCCCCAAAAATAAGACCCACTCTAAAAATAAGCCCTAGCCTGATTTTTTTAGGGTGGGCCTAACATAAGCCCCACTCCCAAAATAAGCCCAGGGGGTGGGCATGGCCAGCACAAGCGGTGGCAAGCGCGCAGGGGCTGACAGTGTCCTGTAGTAGCCACAGCCTGCAGGCCCCTTGGTGCAGCACAGGTAAGTCCAAGCGCAGAAGCAGAGGTGAGGGGAGACAGGCGATCTAGACGCGCCGTGCACTTTTTGCCCAGAGGGAGACTGGAAGCTTCATCTGTTTGCGAACGGGGCGCTTAGAAACCGAGCGATTCACTCCATCTCCAAGGGCCCCATTTGCAAGCAGACGAAGCTTCCAGTCTCAGTCTTTTCTCCGGGCGAAAGGTGTTTGGGTGCCTATGGGGCATTTGGAAATGGAGCGCTCCATTTCCAAATGGCCCATAGGCGCTCAAAAACTTTTTGTTCAGACGGAGAAATGATGGAGACTGGAAACTTCGTGTGCTTGAAAATGGGGCGCTTGGGAATGGAGAGATTAGCCCCATTCCCAAGGGCCTCATTTGCAAGCAGACAAAGTTTCCAGTCTTCCTCTGGGCGAAAAGTGTTTGGGCACCTATGGGGCACTTGGGGCAGCTTCACCCCCTCCCCACTCGCCTCGTGGCAGTGGCATGGTGGGCCATGCGGCCTACTACCACGAGCGGCTCTGAGTGGCCGCAGAAATTGACTGGCAGCCACATGGGCTCTTGCTGGACGGAGCTGTTGGTGCCACTGCCGCGAGGCGAGGCACATGTCAGGGAAAAAAATAAGACATCCCCCGAAAATAAGACCTACTGCCTCTTTTGGAGGCAAAAAATATATAAGACCGGGTCTTATTTTCAGGAAAAAACAGTACAATTCCACTTTTACCTTGCAGCTGACAAACAATGTATTAGCAATAGGTGCTTCTGCTTGATATTTCTCGTAATTTTCCTCACTATATGTGTTTTTTTCCTTGGGCAAAATTATATATATTAGCCTTTTTAATGAAAAGCAGCCAGCACTCAAAACCATTTTTCATAACTAGAAAAATGGAGAAAGTGGTCATTTTTAATAGAAAAACAGCTGGAAGAAAATGGTATAAGCAATTCTACCTTCTCTTACCCTCCTCTGGTCTTGCTTTGCTAAACTCTCAACCTTCCATTCTTGCATTTTATTAAAATAACAATTACAACATTAACAGAGGGAGCTTCTTTCATCATACAAGGTCCTGTTTCTCTTATATAAATCACACATTTAGGGTTAGAGACATCAGAGAGAATGGCACTTTTGTGGCTCAAGCCTTCCCACTGTCTCTCCTCCAATTAAATGGAGCCTTAATTATTTAAGGATTTGAAATATTCACAGAAGACAGAATTGTTATAACAGTTTGTTAATTGTCTTGAGACTATAACAGTGATGCTCTGTTTCTGTACCTGCCATCAGAGATTCAGGATTTATCATCAAGCTAATCACCTCTGGTTTTTATCCACCAAGCTTTTTAAACACAGAATCTAGCAGCAGAGAAACTCAATGATATACTGTAAATAACTTGGGTAGAAGATAGAGGAATTAGACTTGGCAGGGAGGTTAATGACAGACTGCTTTTGGTTCCATATCAAACTATAGATAAGATGTAACTTGTCAAGCAAGCAAGCAAAGAAGGAAGCAAGTACAAAACCAGCACAACAGGAAAAATGCCTCATGGAAATATCCTTTGGGGTAGAACCAGAAAATGTTAGTACCCTATAGAATTGTCTTGGAAGAGATGAGATACTGTAAGTATTATTTAAAGTACCTCTTTGGCGACAAAATGTTCTCAGGTTCCAGATTTGGGGCATCTATTTTTGCTGATCTATGTTGCCAAACAATCAAAGCTCCATCCTAGACAGGAAGGGCTCTCAAAGGCTTCCTGTTTGGGCTGGAACTTTTTTTGGGATGCAACAATGGAAGCTTGGATCTGCTGCTCTGCTCTGTAGGTCTGGCGGCCCCCTTAGTTGCTCTTTAGACTCAACCATAATAGTAGCATAGCATTCAGAAGTTGCATATTCCCCAAAGATAGATTGAGACAATGCATTCCTTTTACCTACCAACCCCAGCAGTCTATTAAATTCTTGGCAACAGCAAATACAGAACCAATTTAAATGCTTTATCCAAGGAGGTCTTTCTTTCAATATGCCACCAGCTGATTCATACATTCTGCTTCCCTATGAAGCTGTTCTCTAATCAGTAACTTCTTGGCTCCTCCATATCCAGCTAAATCAACAATCTTTGCTATTTTCTTCATGCAACCTTTAAGTGAGGCATCTACAGCCATTTCATACATTATGCTGAGCAAACTCAAACTAACCTCATCAAAACTTGAATGAAATGTGTAAATTCAACCACAAGAGATTATAAGCAATCATCTATAGCTTTGTATGATGTGGAACCAGACCAACTGTGGCTTCATAGGACTCGGTACTGGTCATGAAGCTCCATGGCATCACCATGGGCTGTTAACATCAATTTTCTCAATAGTCCCATAGTAGTGCTTTTACCCTGTATCCATCATAAATGAAACATCCTAAAATTGCTGTAAAATGCCTCCATTTCAAACATTCAAAAAGCCTGACATCTGATTAATTGTTCTAACTATCAGGAAATTTCTCCTTAATTCTAGGTTGGTTCTCTCTTTGATTAGTTTCCATCCATTGCTTCTTGTCCTGCCTTCAGGTGCTTTGGAGAATCAGTTGATTCCTTCTTCTTTGTGGCAACCCCTTAGATACCCCAACACTATTTTCATGTCACCCCTAGTCCTTCTTTTCATTAAATTAGACATACCCAATTCCAGCAACCATTCCTTATATATTTTAGGCTCCAATCCCCTAATCATCTTTATTGCTCTTCTCTGTACTCATCTCTGTATTGGATAATGCATGTATGTTATGAGTGGTAATGACCTTAGCATCAAATTACAACCTGAAAGATAGAAAATTAAGATAATAAAGAAGCTATCTCTGGATTCCTTCTTGTGCTTTTTTTTCCCCTTGCCATCTAGGTGTGGCTCATTTCCCTCCCCAAAGTCATCAATATAACACTCTGTGAGCTGCCCAAGACAGAAGTAATACTAATCTGAAGTGATGCCTGGTAACTGCAACATGTAATTTCAGACTGAAGGCACCAATTTGCTAGTCAGTTTGTAGTGACACTGCAGTATTACTGTAACAGACTTTCTGCACAATTATCTTCATAGATTAGTACGCTATTCATTCTGTCTGCGGAGAAGGGAGAAAAGAATATGATAAATTTGCTATTTCCATAATAAAGAAGGTGTTCTCCTTTGCCCTAAATCTTTTGAAACATGGCTCTCAATATTAAATAAAATACTTTCTCTGCAGAAAATTATGAGATTTGTGAAACTTTGTTAAGAAAATAAAAGATTGCATTCACTTTCATAATCCAAGTTAAAGAAAACATTAATTTGATAGAGAGGGGGGAAAAAGAAGTTTGGCAAGGTTAAAAAAAAGAAAAAAATCATATTTTCCAAGAAGCATTTTTAGCTGATCATAAAAAGTTGATACTGGAATTTTACTTTATTGTTATTTTTTAAAGATCTATCTTGAGTCCCACTGTTAAAAGATAAGAAATTAAATAACAAGTTTCAACTAATAATTTCTGGCAATATTTTTTTTTTGAAACACAGAAACAGATTTTGAATTTCTTTACTCCTCACCTCTGTTTAGAACAAGGAAATAAAATCCGTAGGAACCCCGTTGGATTCATATATTACATCAAGCATAGTTTATTGACTATGGACTGTTGAATTAAGAATAACTGGCTCAGTTTCCATACCATGTTAGGTTCCAAATAAGGGCATAAAGCATGTTTTAGGCCAGAGTTTTGAATTATAAGTAGCATGCTATGAGTCTCACTTAAAAAAATACTGAGTGAAGCCCATTCAAAAGTACATTTATTTTATTTACATTTAAATTTAAATTTAAATTTAAATTCAATTTGATTACTCTTCCTTCTGGATCATTTTAAATTCCATAATTCATAAGTATCTAGGGCAGTGATGGCGAACCTTTTAGAGACCGAGTGCCCAAAAACTGGCCCTGCCCCCACTCCATCCCCCTGCCCTGCCCTGCCCCTGCTCCGCCCCCACCCCATCTGCCTGCAGGGCCACTCACCGCCTCCAGGGCCCACCGCAGATCGCCCAGGCAGCCCAGCAGCGCCATGGCAGCCATGCCCTCTGACTGCGCCCTGCAGCATCAACTGTGCACGATGGGGCATGAGGGCAGAGTCTAGTCTATACTGCCTGGCTGCCATGTCCTTGGCTGCACTGTTCCATGTGGGCCATGCTCGGGGGTGACTCTCCTCCAGGGGGGACTGCTGGTGAGGAGGGGGTCATGGGGGGAGGCGAGGCTAGGGCAACAGCACGTGTGCCCACAGAGAGGGCTCCGAGTGCTGCCTCTGGCACGGGTGCTATAGGTTCGCCACCACTGATCTAGGGGCCATATCCAAAGGTTTGGCATACAGTAGTTGGAGTTCAAATTTGCATCCTCAGTTTTAACTTTGGTTGGATTTCCGTATCCTACAGCTAAATCAAATCATTATTTATTTAATTGGATTTAAAGGCTACCCAGTTCCCAAACAATTCTGAGTGGGTTACATTTTAAAACCAAGAAGACTGAGCTTTAATCTTCCCTTTATAGATTACATTCTCATATTTTTACCATAATCTGTGGACATCCAATAACAATAACAAATACATACAAGTTTGCCCTTTATACTTTTAGCCATTTAGGACTTGGAAATTGAGAAATGGGAGAGCAAGTGGTCAAAAATACAGTAGAAAGAACAGGTCAGTGGATAAAAGAAGTGTTCTAATCATTACAGTTGTTTTTTTTTTACCACATTCATCTAGAAAAAAGAAAAATGCATGAGACACAAAGTTGCTTTGTAGAATTCCAATTACCTCTTTGATCAACTGATAATTATTTGAGCTGAAAACATTTTCCAAATTTTCTTTTGTTTCAAAATACCCTTTTATCTTTTTCACAAAGATGATAATTTCCAAAGAAACCAGTTTGTTGATTAGAGAATGGAAAAGAAATTAAGGTGAACGTCTAAATTTATACTTCCCTGTATCAAAGAGAAAAAAAACAAAATATTTTCTTCCCAACAAAAAGAAAACATTTTCTTAGTATATACCGACACAATTTTTTTTAAAAATTCAATCTCAGCTTTCACATCGTGCTAAAGTAACTTCAATATTAAAATCCTGTTGAATTAGACCAATGCTTTAAAGTTAACCATTCTGTATCTACTGAAATGCCTTCTAATTGGAGAACATCTTTATCAGAGCACCATCAGATCTGGGATAGAAATTCCAAAGAGTTTCTAGATGGCAGCAAAGGGGTTTTTTGCATCTTTTTGGTTATTATGACCACTAGGAGGCACTAGGTGACCAGTGTAATCCTATATGGGACTTGTCAGGCAGAGATAGCCAGATTTTTATTCTATGAGGTTTAAACCTTCTCCTGGGGATTAAACTCATGAAGCCTAGCACTTTATATGATTATGTACAGGGCATTAGTTTTAGAAGCTATCCAGCTCCTGGCATTCAGTGATGCTGCAGAAGGGTTACATAAAATCTATGAGAATGGTATGAATCATTCCTCCAGAGAGATATGGCCTGTGGTGGCCAATGTCCCTGAAAACATCCTCCAGAATGTAGCTTGGTAAAAATAGACAGAGATAAGGGGATGCAACATAATGTAACTCTACTCTGTCAGGCTTATTAGTTAGACCAGACAGGAAACATGGTCCGATATGCTAATTCTACCTTATTGTAAGTTTATATTATCAGAAACTTGTTTGTATGTACAGAATGTTGTTAGTATGTACACTGAGAGCTTATGCATCACAGACAAATTTCTTGTGTGTGCAATCACACTTGGCCAATAAAGAATATCTGTCCTGTCCAGTCCAGTCCAGTCCAGTCCAGTCCAGTCCAGTCCAATCCAATCCAATCCAATCCAGTCCAGTCCAGTCCAGTCCAGTCCAGTCCAATCCAATCCAATCCAATCCAATCCCAAATAATACAATTCTTCCACCTTCTCCTTTACAGTCCAAGAAACTAGAAGAGTCCCTTCTGAGACTCTTGCCCTGCCTATTATCCAGTTGCAGGCTACGCCGTCTCCTCTCTGATCATTCCCTGGGTGGTGCTTTTGACCTTTCCCACCATCTTTCCCACATAACATTACTGAGAGCCCAAGGGAAAGTAGGCTTGACAGATAGTCCTTGCTTAATGACCCTCATTGGGATCAGGATTTTTCTTGCAAAGTGAAGCATGGTTGAAACATCACATGACTGCACTGCTTAACAATGGCAGTTCCAACAGTCCTGGTTGGCTTTGTTAGGTAAGCATCTTGCTTTCCTACCCTGCTCCAATCATCTCTGCTTCAACTCCCCCTACCTGATTATTTCGTCCTATCTCTGCCCTTTGCACTGTCTTGCACTGCCGCCTCCCCCCCACTGCTGCTGACCTTCATCATCTTCTTCCTTCCACTACTGATGAGGTGCACCTAGCCTAGCCAATCAATCATATATACTGTAGGTGGTCCTCGATTTATGACTACAATCGAGCCCAAAATATCTGTTGTTAAGAGAGACATTTGTTGAGTTTTGCCCCATTTTAGGACCTTTCTTGCCACAGTTGTTAAGTGAATCACTGCAGTTGATAAGTTAGTAACCCGGTTGTTAAGTGAATCTGGCTTATTGACTTGCTTGTCAGAAGATGGCAAAAGGGGATCACATGACCTTTGGACACAATGGTCCTAAGTATGAACCAGTTGCCAAGCATCTGAATTTTGATCATATGATCAGAGGGATGCTGCAGTGGTTGTAACTGTGGAAAACAGTCATAATTCACTATTTTCAGTGCCACTGTAACTTTGAACCATCACTAAAATGAACTGTTGTAAGTTGAGGACTACGTGTATATTTAAAGACGCTAATAGTGAAATGTCCTTTATGTATACTCAATTCACTTTTAAAAAATCCTAATAAACACTAGAAGAATATAAGAATTCTTCTAATAAATAATAATAAGCAATTCCATTAATTAATAATTATGAATTCATTAGTATTTGATTATTATTAATAATTAATATTATTTAATTGATATTGATAATCATTAATTAATTATAATAAATAATAAAAATAAAAGAAGAATCCCATCTGTTGAAGATTGGGTCAAATCATTTAACTTAAAGATAAGGCAAAGTAATTGATCACAGTGACAGGAAAAGCCCATTCCTAGGGGCAGAGTATGGGACAAGAAACGCGGAAATAGAAGGAAACAGATGTTAAAGGCAAGAATATGCAAACAAAGCAAGAGCAAAACTAGCTGGATATTTGATGACCATAAGAAAATCCCAAACATACTGATGCATATAACAAACCCCAGTGGACATGCACTTATTTTTTCTATAGCCGTTCCTTGTGCAGATAATGCTGTGACTTAGCTATAAAGCAGTTTCAAGTAGTTTCAAATGAAAATATTTATTATTATTCATAGGGCACAGGGCAATGCAGTTCCAACCTAATCAAGTTAAATTGGATATGTTACAAATATGTAACTTGATGTTTGGAGTCCAAGTCTTTTTTTTTTTTTAAACCAAAAGATACAATGTTTGGAACAATGTAGAACTGAGGTTAGGATCCTGTACTTTCAAGGGTTGGGTGGGAATGGATTTGGGACACAGGTTGCCTTTAGAAGAGGAAAAATTATGTGTTTTTATGTATTGGGGTTTTGTCACCACTTTTTTGCTCTGGAACTTATAAAAAGGGGTTAGAGGCTACATGAAATTTCATTTTAGATCAGTCAGATATTAGCAATGTTTCCTACTGCATTCATCTAGCGCATGAATCAATAAATAGAAAACATGCTAATTCAATCCAGCAGTATAGTCAGCTTCAGAAAGTAGGGTACACCAAGAAATGCAAAGCCAGAGTTCCTCTCCACTTCACTGAAGGGTTCTGCTTTACATAACCATCACATACAAACAAGTTTCCATGCTTTCGGCAATTGGTATTTCAGCTTTCACTTTGCAGAATTATTGACAAATAAATGGACTCTTGATTCCCATTAATGCTACCCTAATTTATGTACATACCTGGAGGAAAATTTCCATTCTGACTATATACACATAACTATATACCCGTACAATCTGGAACATTTTTTAAGCCACAGCAACATTAAATTGTTGCCTAATTCCTTCAGTGATCGCTTCTAGGGATTTAATATTTCTTAATAAATTAGACAAGCATTCTTATTGGTATTCAGACTTTGTAAATAGAATGTGCATAATTTAGGGTGGGGAAGGAGGGTTAGGTGATAGAATACAATTTTGTGCCTAGGCTGTATTCTGTCATTTATCTCTGTAATATACAGGTCTGGTTTGTGGTTTATTATGTGGCTTGTTTGGTTTTGATTTAACATCTTGTTTGAATTTAGATAGTTATGGTTTGGTAAAATATACCAACTTCCTTCCCTTCCCTTTTTCAGCATATTGTTTCGTGATTATGTTTTTATGGTGTATAATAGGATTTCTTGTTTCCAAGAGACAGAATTTTGGCAAAGTTATTGTTACTGGTTTGATTTTTCTTCCTTCTTCTTGTTTTAGTTCCAATCGTTTGTACTCTGTAAATCTCCTACAACTGCAGTTCAGCTGATGTGGTCTATATAGTAATCACATAAATGAATAAAATATAAATAAGGGCACTGCTTAAAGAGGTGACAACCATTTTTCTAAGTTTTTAGCACTTACAAATAGCTTTGCAAAAGGAAAGAAGCTGCTACAACAGGTTGGGGCTTTGCTAACCTAGGAAAATATCATTTCAGAATAAGAGGAACTGATGCTTGCCTTGACCAAAGACTTTTAGTGATCTCTAAGGAATACAGTGATTAATAGTACTTGGAGAAAGTAAAGAGACCTATTCTTAAGTGTAAAATAACTAATGTTCAGATTGAGCATTTATCTTCTAAAGTTTTCCAGCCTTTCAAATTTAATTCTGGAATACTTTACAGAAATATGAAATTGCGCTTTATTCCAGAAAACACAATGTTCAGTGTTTATTGTCAATATATATCCGTAAAACAATTTAACCTAATCAATCATTGTAATAATTACAATGCCTAAGTCACTAATATTAAATCTCCTTTGCCTGATTTATAACATGAAACATCCTATTTACTTGGAATATTTCTATTTATCATTCTCTTCCTTAAATCAAAATCTTCAAAAGATTTTGAATTCCCCTAAAATGATGACAGCATTTCTACATCATCAGAAAGTTTACATTTTGGAGCAAAAGAATCTTAAGGCTAAAAGACAACAACAGAATACTACTATAAAATATACCTTAAAATATCTAATTTCACACACAGCTTTGAAAACTGAGAAAGCGTTAAAATTAAATTCCTGTGCATAATTCTCAAAGATTCATTGATAGGACAGGGATCTTAAGTTATTTACAAAAATATGTCTTTTTTGAAATTGTAAAAATGCCATTAAATAGAGGAGAATATATATAAATAAAGAAATACAGGATTTGGCTGGAATGTACTTTAGAAACTCTATTCATGATTCAATATCCTCTGTCATAAAGTTTCATTTTCTTGAATGCTAAACTAAATTTACATATGCCCTTTATTTTCTAGACTTTAAGTGGATGTGGTGAGTAGCACTGAAAAGAGCAAAAAAAAGTATGGCGGGGTACAGTTATGTAAGTAAAAGGGAAGGGAATAACAGAAATATCTGTCCATCAAAACCTATTTTTGAGACTTTACCCTTCATCTTGACAGGCAGAATATACTTCCATTCTTTTGATCTGATGAGAGGAGCTACAGAAATTTGACAATCTTCACCTTTAAAATGGAAATCTTCCAAGTGATCCAAGCAAATAGTAAATGTTTATAAACAGTGATTTAAAAAATGGAGCTTGGCACTTGTCTTCCCTAGGAAAGAATTGGTGATTTTGTTTTATTTTTTTTCCTAAGCTATATAAAACCCCTTTGCCTGCAACCGAGGCTCTATCATGTAGAACACATATAAAGAAATCAAAGTACTTTGGTGTTTTTGTTTTTGGACAGGCAAATTATATCTATTTGCGGCACTTGCTTTTGTTGTGTGCCTGCATATACACTATAGTCTCTTTCACCTCTGGAACTCCTCTTCCAACTTCTATTTACACCGCAGTCTCTCCTGATACATGCAGCCTTTTCAGCAGCATATTGATTCAAGAAATTGTAGCTTCCGTAGTTCTGGGTGTAAAGTGCTTTGAGACTACATGGATGTCATTAAATATATGGGGAATAATGCAGTCATTCCTGGATGGTTCATTGACAAGATCATCTCTGTACATATGACATTCAGTTTCTTTTAATAGTCAGAGAAAGCAATTTTTGTTTCTAAATGGTTCAATGCATAATATCTTATATAAATAAAAATGTAAATGTTCGTTTGTTCAAAATCTTAAATCTCCGAAAGTTCTTCACCGATTGCTTTGAAATTTTGACACAACGTTGCATTCGAATACGCGTGTGTTTTTATATACCTATATTATATAGATGTCACACCTGTGACAGGTAAAAACATGTTTTTTGAAAAACAGTGCCATCTGTTGGACGTAAAAGCAACACACACTACGATTTCAATTTAAGAGATTGCAATTCCCAATTTGATTGGTGTTTGCAATCACCATCAACAAAGCTCAGGGCCAATCTTTAGAATTGTGCGGTTTAGATCTAGACACGGATTGCTTCTCACATGGACAATTATATGTTGCGTGTTCTAGAGTCGGCAAACCAGACAATCTCTGTATCTGCACAGACAATGGAACAACAAAAAATATTGTATACCCACAAGCATTGTGAAATTAAACATATTACAAACGTGCACTTTCTCTTTTCTTTCTTTTTCATTTAACAGACTGAGCCACAGCAACGCGTGGCCAGGTACAGCTAGTAAAAAATAAAATACTAAAATAGCTGGCATGATCCACAAAAATCTTTGTTTTTCATTGTTGTCTAGAAACTCCATGGAAGGAAAAGAGTTTTTTCTTCCAGGGATATATCTGGGGCTATAACTGCTATGGTATCAAACCTACAGTGAAACAGACTAAATTCTGATGGAGAGGATGTGTGGCCTGTGCTGGTAACATTAAATCATGGCTTACCACTATGTGTGAATTTGGCCAATGTATCACTGATATAGGGGTAGGGAAACAGCCTTGCAATGTACTTTTGTTCTCTACAGCAACAATCTCAGTGAAGTAAGGGAGACATGTTCCTCCATCATGGTCACTGTCATAGGTGAGGGTGTATAACTTTTGGGAATCAAGAGCTATAGAACTGTTGAATAGAATGCTACATGTCATATTTCAAAAATGGATGGATTCCAGATAGAAAAGATGGTGGGGTCAAAACAAAAGAAATATCTATGAAGATTCTCAGTCATCCAGGTTATGGTTGTCCCAAAGGTGCTTTTTCAAGAGGCAACTGGACTTTCTTTGTTTTTCCTTGAAGACGTTTCGTTTCTCATCCAAAAGCTTCTTCAGTTCTTCTTGGATGAGAAGCGAAACCTCTTCAAGGAAAAACAAAGGAAGTCCAGTTGCCTCTTGAAAAAGCACCTTTGGGAAAATAAAAGAAATAGTTATTTTCTCTGCCTTTACATTTACCGTAATTAAAATCGAATCCCTTTTAATGATTTTCTCCCAAATATTGCTCATAGCATGGCCCTTTATCGGAATCAAATAGTTCAGAACCACATATGTGGATATGATGGGGCTAAATTGTAAGCATAATATAGAAATTTGATCTGCATTTCCTTTTAATTCTATCTTTTTGTAACAGATGGTCTTATTATTGCTCTGTATTTTATATATTATATCCTGATATGGGTTAATAGATAATCAATAAAGTAGGGCATTTGGTAATTTTTCTTCCTTTTATGACTTTAGAAATGGCAAGGAGGAGGAGGAGGAGGAGGAGGGGGAGGAGGAGGAGGAGGGGGGAAGAGGAGGAGGAGGAGGAGGAGGAGGAAGGGGGCACTGAAGAATATCCTTAGGAAGTTGTTTATCAAATGATAAGTACAACTACTGAGAAAAACTGAAAATGCAGGGCCAGATGATGTATTACAGCTCACTGGCAGAGTGTACACTCTGATGCAAAAGGATTCCCAAGTTTAATTCCCAAGTTTAATACTTGGAATACATTAAAGAAATGAGAAGGGATTTTGTCTGAAAATATGGAGAACTGTTCCCTAGCCAGTTGATAGAATAGACAGATCAATGGCCTAGCTGAGGAACAGTGTCTATGCACTTGCAACTGAATGCATGTGCTTGAGAAACAGATACTTCTGGCTTGTGAAAATATTATAAAGCATCTTTTCCATTTACAGAGATAATTGCACTGACCTTCCATCTGGAAGTGATCTGGCTGTATTGCTTTGTTCACAATAAAGATCACAAATAGGGCATGGATTTGCCCTGATCAAGATGGCTTGGCTCAATTTTGACTGAAATAGGCATCTTACTACTCATGCTTGGCCCGTAACCCACATTTTAAACCATCCTATTTGTCTGACTTTATCAAGGGCATCTCACTCTCACCACCCACCCTTTGTCCAAAAGGAGAATGGCAGTCAGGATGCCCACTTACATGTTTTGAAAAGAAGCCATCCACCTCTTGCAGCAGCTTCTCCTGGCATTGGGGGTGAGTAGCCAGCAGGTAAGTGCCAAAGGAAAGTGTGCTGTTGCTGGTTTCATAGCCAGCAATTAGGAACAAGGAGGCTTGTCCAGCTATCTCATCATCATTCAACCACATCTGCTGCTTTTTTGGCAGAGCTCCGGAAATATCATCTTGACTGACTCTGTCCGATTGCTCCATGACGATGTCAGATGTCAGGATACACGCATCAAGCATCAGCTGGAGAAAGTCTCTGCGTCTCTGTAAAGCATATTGTAAAAGAAATTAAAAACCAGGAGTCTGGTAGTCCTTACTCCAATTAAAAAAAATATTTAGAACTACAAATATATGGAATCGATGAAGTGGGCTGCAATTCATGGATGCTTATGCTTTTTCATAAAATGTGATAGTTAGAAAAATTGACTACTATACTCCTGATCTTTTGGCACAAGACCTCTCTGCACTGCAGTGTAAAAGAATTTACTAGTTGAACAACAAGTTACTAGCTAGATGGACATACATTTATAAGTAGTCTTCAACTTACAACCGTTCATTTAGTGACCGTTTGAACTTACAATGGTGACTTATGACCATTTTTCACATTTATGACCATTGCAGTATCCCCATGGTCACATGATCAAAATTCAGACACTTGGCAGCTGATTCATATTTATGACGGTTGCAGTTTTCCGAGGTTATGTGATCACTTTTTGCGACCTTCTAACAAGCAAAATCAGTGGGAAAGCCAGATTCACTTAACAACCGTATTGCTAGCTTAACAACTACAGTGATTCACTAAACAACTATGACAAGAAAAGTCATAAAATGGAGCAAAATTTAGTTAACAACTGTCTCGCTTAGCAACAGAAATTTCGGTCTCCCTTGTCGTTGTAAGCCAAGGACTATCCTTATTCTGACTCTTTCCATGTCTTTTCTACAGAAGTCAGCAAACCCTCTTTTCTTCATTGCTTAAGTACTGTAATCACACCTACATTTTCCAGTCTCTTTTTAAAAGGAGTGATGGGTAACCCAAAGGCTGTATGTCACATTTCTTCCCCAGGACTGAATCACTGATTTGGTAGCAAACTACTGTTTTTAATGCTGCAAAATTTTGCATTATTTTTTATTGTTGTTACTTGGCTAACATTAAACCCCAAATAGGTATGGGAAATCACAAGTGCCAGATATGGGAGGTGAGGGTGAGGGGTGCATCAGTTCCCAAAATTTCCCTGGTGACTTTACTGTATTATGGTGGCAAGCTTGGTGAGCTAAATATATAGCAATGAGGAAAATGTAATACATGACTTGGGGAAAAAAAATTCTTATCTCTTCATATAAAGTTCAGAAGGTCTCCTTCTTCTGCCCAGCTAAATTAAACACAGTCTGGAGAAGACAGCATTTTTTTTCCAATTTTCTTTCGTTTTGAAAAGCAGTTCAGCAGCTTAAATTTGGGATCAGATTCTAAATCTTTATGGGTATCCTTAATACTGAAGTGGGAGAGCTCCATGCCCATTTGTCCAATAAATGTAGCTACAGCTACAAATCACACTAGCCTAGGATTTCCTTTAATGTTGGTTTGTTGGACAAACCAAAGCCACTCTTGCAAGCCAACAATGATTTGTGTAGGCAAAGTACTTGCTGGCTTATTTTCCCTCTTCTTTTTAGCGTCTATTAATAGACTGATTAGCGATTGGGGAGAGGGCATACTGTATAAGCTCTCCCAAGATTATTCAAAAAATGAAAACAAAGCAAAACCACCCATATTGTATCACAAATTACTCCGCAAGTAGCCTCTGTTAAACTTAGACTGCACTTAGAAGTCTTTTTCCTTGGCTATATGCTTCTTTGAATCCAATATGGAAAATAACCCATGAATATCTTAGATACATGTTGTCTTTTTCAATTAGCAGGCTGTATCTCCTCCCTTAAACAAAGGCTTTTAAAAGAATCCTTTCTAATAATATTAAGCTGGTGCTGACTCAGCAATGCATATGACATTCTCTTGTTTTCAGCTCCCTTCTCCAGAATCTGCCTTCATATTTTCTTTTCTGTTTAGCAATCACTTTTTATGACTTTAAGGGAGTCAGAGTGACCTGACCCACTAGCCTTCAGTTCCCCATAATTTGCTTATTAGATTCATATCCTGTCTTTTCTCCAAGAGCTCAAGTCAATTTACAGGGCTATCTCCCTTCCTTTCATTTCCACATGTTAGGAGGGCTGAGAGAAATGGATCCCAGTTCAGTTTCTATAGCTAAATACTCATTTCAACTGGATTTCAAGATCCTACTATTAAAATTTATACAACAGGGATCAAGATATTCAGTGATGCTTAGTATTTCAAGGGCAGTCTACAAAACCTCTGAATGACAACAGAAGAGAAGTTCCTCTCTTGTTTGCTGCAATGTGATATGAGAAATATAATATTTTAATATTTCTCATAACACATATTATAATATTATAATCTTTTAATTTGTTTTCATTTTTCCCCACTAATGCCAATACTGTAATATTTCTCCATGTTTCCATTGGCCAAGTTGGATTTAAACAAACTTTAAAATGTTTGTCTAACTTTTAACACTGTCCAAACTCATAAAGATCCTGGGAGGAATACATTAAAAACAGTGGAAAACATTACAGAGAGAAAAAAATGTTATGTGTATATAAGATTTTAAAAATCTCCATGTTGTGGGGGGGATTCAAAATCCATGTTATCTAAATGACACAAATATATGCAAAGGTGTTTATTGGCAGAGGGGGAAGGGAATCACAACAACTTGATATATTTTCATGTCTTCTGGCTGGTCCCAATAAAGCTGTGAGCCATTTACATTTACCCATTTAAAATTAGATTAATTTTAAAGTGACTAACATTTTTTGACTAGGTGAGCATATTCCATATACCATTTGTGTTGATATTATATGCAACAAAATATTTCCCCTCTTTGCCTTTTTTATAAGATATGATATTTTGGGTGGGTGGGTGGTTGTGTGCCTTCAAGTCAGTGTTGACTCCTTGTGACTGCCTGGACTAGTCCCTGCAGTTTTCTTGATAAGATTTTTCAAAAGTGGTTTGTCACTGCCTCCTTACTAGGGCTAAGAGAGAGTGTCTGGCCCAAGATCATCCACTTGTATCTAAGGCAGGACTAAAATTCACAGTCTCTCAGTTTCCAGCCTGGTGCTTTAACTATTAT
>NW_015386987.1:700791-707016 GCF_001527695.2 Protobothrops mucrosquamatus
CATTTCCCTGATAAACTACATTGTCTCTTAACATCCTATATGGATAGTCCATAATGATTAAGATAGCAATATTACAGGAATGTAATTTGGTGTTGGCTGGATACAGTGCTTACAATGGAAAAACAATATCAAAGTAAAGTATTAAATTCTAGTCAACGATGGTAATAAAGGATATTGATTGATACTACAGCAGTATATTTCTGCAATTGTTATTGGGGGGACCATATTCCACCTAGTAGTATTGCAAAATTCCTATCAGAAAGCACAAGACAACTATATTTGCAACTATATGTCAATGACTCAATTAAACTACAGTATTTACAAGCTAAGTTATGAACAAGTCTCACCCTTATGTAAATGTTCCTTTTCTCCACTTGTTTTAAGCAAAACCCCAGAATCTCCATGGATCCACATTTTGCTTGATCTGGGAGGCAAAGACTGCCGTATTCAGTATGAAGTCACAATATTAAATATACTCTGAACAATATTGCAAGTTACTGGTATGTCTCCATCCAGATTTCATCATTTCTTAATTTCAGCAAAATAGCAAACTATGGCTAATTAAAACCTTTGAAATTATGCCCAGGAAAGAGGGAGGGAAGGAGTCATGTTGGAAAGAACACCAAGAGTTCTAATATTTAATTTGTTTTTCTGTTTCTTTGTTCATTCATTCATTCAAATTTGTTGGTTGTTCAATTTCAATGGACATCTCTAGCAAGTCTGATTTATATTCCTAGAAAAATATATCCAAATTCTAGTCAACAGCTTGCCAGGGTTAAAGATAGCAAGGCAGGAAGAGGAAAGGCTGGGAAAAGAGATGTCAGTTATACAAATATTATGCAAGTGACTATAGGAGATAAAGCTGAGAATAGGTTAGCTACCAGTGCTGTAAGGACAACAGAATGAAACAAGATTTAATTTTGCATTAACCAAATATATGACAGGACTCTATAGTCGTTAGTATATGTTCTTGTCTCATTTAAGCTGTTGTGATTGTAATAAAAGTGTTTTATATATTCAGATTGATTCTAGATTTTCAGTGAGTGGATCCACTTCCAGAGAGGATTATATGAGTGGGCAGTCCCTTGACACAGTTCCACACTGAAACATTGCTTTGATAGGTCTGTAAAACATGTCTCCTCTTCCACTGTGTCAATGAGCCTACTGAACCAGCATGTATTTATCTTTATGTGTATTCATGGGTGGTATTTGACATGGATTTAGGGATTTTGACAGATAAAGAGGGAAAGAATACTCAATGGGAATGGGGCATAATGATCTTACTCCCTGCACTTGCTTTAAAGCAGTGTTTCTCAACCTTAGCAACGTTGAGATGTCTGGATGTCAACTCCCAGAATTCCCCAGACAGTATGCTGGCTGGGAAATGCCGGGAGTTGATGCCCAGACATCTCAACATCGCCAAAGTTGAGAAATACTGCTTTAAAGAAAAACAGAAGTACTGAAAACAATGGAAATGAAAAAATAATTTTTGAAGNCTTTAAAGCAGTGTTTCTCAACCTTAGCAACGTTGAGATGTCTGGATGTCAACTCCCAGAATTCCCCAGACAGTATGCTGGCTGGGAAATGCCGGGAGTTGATGCCCAGACATCTCAACATCGCCAAAGTTGAGAAATACTGCTTTAAAGAAAAACAGAAGTACTGAAAACAATGGAAATGAAAAAATAATTTTTGAAGGGAAAAAATTAATAATCAACACACAGTGCACCAATTTTAACTTCTTTACTTGCATTACTTGGTCACTAAATATTAATTTAGCTGGAACATAAAACTGCTCTACTGGCCGGGATTTGTCTTGGTCTAAGATTCAGTTTCTCACAGTGGCCAAACAGGTGCCCCTGGGATGCTTGCAAGAGAAATAAATACAGATAGTCATCAAGATACGATCCTAATGGAGCCTGCCCATTAGGGCCACATGTCACAATGGCCATTAAGCAAACTGGCCTTGCTTAACGACCTTTACCCCTATTTTCCTGAAGCAGCTATTAAGCAAAAATGCACTTTGTTAAACAGAGTGTGGGTGCTTCAGGGTTGTGGGAGACCCTTGGAAGTCTAGCATAGGCCCAGGGCTGTCTCTGCAGACTTCATTAATGAGTGAAATTAAGCAGTTTGTCACAAGGCTGCCATTTTATTGCTCCGTCAAGTGGGCAATATAAAATGGTGGCTTTTTCCAGGTTGCTGCCATGTGGACTACTTTGCTGCTTAAAGAAGTCTGCACAGCAGTAGAAAAAGCTTCTGAAAGCTTTTACAGCACCATGCAGACCTTGTTAAATTAGCAAAATGAAATGCCTTATCCCTGGGCCACAAAGTGATAACTCAGCAGCAGACACTATTTTGTGCAGCATGATGAAAAGGCAGGCACTTCTGGGTTTCTCTCCTGTGGCCCAGGAATGTATGCCTGCCCTCCTTCCCCAATATGAGGTCTGGTGATCTTCAAAGATAACTGTGATGGGGGATGGGCATGTGGGGAGCA
The DNA here is from genome assembly GCF_001527695.2 of Protobothrops mucrosquamatus. NCBI lineage: Eukaryota > Metazoa > Chordata > Lepidosauria > Squamata > Viperidae > Protobothrops > Protobothrops mucrosquamatus. The sequence goes on from NW_015386987.1 coordinate 703,283, forward strand.
GGTCCAAGTACTGTGGTTTTAAACAGGGGACTGCTGTAAGAATGAATGACCGCAGGGGCACTGCAGCTGCCTTAACTTTGAAATGGAGTTGTATGTAGCTTTTGGGGCAGGTGTCTGTCATAACTTTGGACAGCCATTAAATGACTGGTCATACTTCAAGGATTAGCTATAGATAAATATTCCTCTCCAATTGTTGTTCCCTTGCAACCAATATTTGGAGAAACACTGAATCTTCAAGAGTAGAAACTATTGATGGATTGATAGACAGCCAGAACATGCAAAGATGAAGCCAAGAAAGCAAAGGCTCAGAATGAACAAAGACTTGCAACAAAAAGCAAGGATAATAAAAAAGATTCTTTCAACATATTAATAACAAGAAAAAAGTCAAGGAAACTGTAGGTCCACTAAAGAGACAAGATGGCAAGGAAGTAACAGGCAGTAGGGAGAAAAGAGAGCTGCTTAACTCATTCTTTGCATCAGTCTTCTTATAGCCCAACATACCAAAAAAACTACTGCAAAAGACAAACTAGAAACAAAAATTAAAGTAAACAAGAAAATGGTAAAAGAACACCTATCCAACCTTGACGAATATAAATCACTGGGACCCGACAGATTACATCCCAGAGTTCTAAAGGAGCTGGCAGGTGTTATCTCCGAACCATTGCACCATATCTTTCAAAAATCCTGGAGCACCGGGAAAATACCTGAGGATTGGAAAAGGGCTGATATGGTTCCCATCTTTAAGAAAGGGGGGAAAAAACAGATCCCAAAAAAACAGACTCAATCTAACATCAATATCTGGGAAGATACTGGACAAGATAATCAAAAAGCAGATCTGTGAGCAACTAGAAGCAAACAAAGTTATAACTAGTAGCAGCATGGGTTTGTTAAAAACAAATTATGCCAAACCAATCTTATTTCATTCTAGAAAAAGGTGGAGTAGACAACATCACCACCAGATGGATTTGTAGCTGGCTGACAAACCAAACTCAATGAGTAGTCCTCAATGGCACTACATCCACATGAAGAGAAGTAAGCAGTGGGGTACCACAAGGCTCCGACTTAGGCCCAGTACTCATCAATTATCTTCATAAATGACTCAGATGAGGGAATAGAAGGGGAACCCATCAAATTTGCAGATGACACTAAACTGGCAAGAATAGCCAACACCTCAGAAGATGAGCTCAGGATCCAAATTTGAACAATGGGCCCTATCCAACAAAATGAACTTTAATGTGGAAAAAAGTGAAAGGAAAAATCAAAGGTATAAGTACAGATTAGTCAAGACCTAGCTCAAAAACAGTAACTGTGAGAGGGACCTTGGAGTCCTAGTGGATGATCACTTAAATATGAACCAGCAGTGTGCAGCAGCAGCCAAAAAAGCTAATACAATCCTGGATTGTATAAACAGAGGCATGGAATCAAGATCACATGAAGTATTAGTACCGCTTTATAAAACTATAGTAAGACCACACCTGGAATACTGCAACCAATTTTGATCACCATACTATAAAAAACATGTTGAGACTTTGGAAAAAATTCAGAGAAGAGCAAATAAGATGATCAAAGGCCTGGAGACTAAAACATATGAAGAACGGCTGCAGGATTTGGGTTTGGCTAGTCTAAAGAAAAGAAGAAACAGGGTTGACATGGTAGCAGTATTCCAGTATTTGGGGGGCTGCCACAAAGAAGAGGGTATCAAACTATTCTCCAAAGCACCAGAGGGCAAGATAAGAAACAATGGTTGGAAACTGATCAAAGAGAGAAGCAACCTGGAATTAAGGAGAAACGTCCTAACAGAGAGGACAATTAACCAGTGGAACAGCTTGCCTTCAGACATCTTGGGCCCTCCATCATTGGAGATTTTTAAGAAGAGACTAGACAGTCACTTGTCTGAAATTGTATAAGTTCTCCTGCTTGAGCAGGGGGGTTGGACTGGAAGACCTCCAAGGTCCCTTCCAGCTCTCTTCTCTTCTCTTCTCTTCTCTTCTCTTCTCTTCTCTTCTCTTCTATTCTATTCTATTCTATTCTATTCTATTCTATTCTACAACTACAAGTGTAATAGAATTACACACAATACTTCAGATGTAAACATATCATAGAATTAATAAGGGCATTAGAAAGGTTAGCATTTTTATTTTCAGACTCTTAATGATTTCTAGCTTGAAGACTGCCTTCTGTAGCTGCTATAAACTGGGTGGGCTTCTTCACTGAGCTTTCCATTTTTGCCCCCGAATCATTTTCCTGGTCAGAGATAATTCGGACCCACTAATGTGTATGTGAAGTTACTGATTCTCATCCTAATGGGCATTAGTTTACCTTTAGTTAAATTGTATTTATTTGCCTTTTGGTTAACTATCCACTTAAAGAGATACCTCCAAAGTTCTTCATTTTATTGCCTACAGGCTTGATTAGCTCACTGGTTGCTCCTAATCCAATATCATTTGTAAGCAAGTTAAAAGCACTGATGCCAAGTCAGATCGTTGATGGAGTCTTCTTCCTTCCTTCCATTGAGAAAACTGTTCCTTTATTCCTGTTCTTTGTTTTCTATTAGCCACTTGGCAATTTGCAAAAGATGTGGCCTTCTTATTCCATGACCATTAAGTTTACTCAGGAGCCTTTGATGAAGAATGTTGTTAAAGGCTTTTTGAAAAACTAACTACATAAAGGTCAACTGGATTATCTACATCCACATGTGTTCTGTAGTCCTTGATGCTGAGTTTGTTTATTTGCAGATGTTTCATTATCCAACTAAGTAATAACATTACATTACCTAGTATGGTAATAAAACATCTGCAAGAAAATATCCTATCTATCTATCTATCTATCTATCTATCTATCTATCTATCTATCTATCTATCTATCTATCTATCTATCTATCTATCTATCTATCTATCTATCTATCTATCTTCTTCAATTACTGTTTCTGCCAACTTGACTGGAACTATAAACATATTGATCTATAATTTCCTGCAACATCTTTGGATCTCCTTTTAAAAATTAGCGTCACACTGACTATCTTTTTATTGTCTGGCACAGAGCCTAATTTGAGTGATAATACATAAATTTTGCTCTGGCGGAAATTTCACATTTGAGTTCTTTCAGAATGCTTAGTGACACAGGTTCTTTTTTCAACCATACCCAATTAAGTTGACCCAGACTCAAGAGAGAGAGAAGCACTGGATCCTGGACCAGGTAGTTTCTTTATAGCTCTCTATAAGAGATGTAGAGACTTTTTTTTTTTTGTAAAACAACGGTATTTTATAAAAGTGATGTATAAAGTGTTTGTGTATGTGTGTGTATTACCTCTACCTTATTTACATATATTTCTATTGCTATTACTTATATTCTTTTACCATATAGGCCTCTATCCTATATTCTATACCAGAGGTCCCCAATCTTTTGGGCATGAGGGACCAGTTCCGTGGAGAAAGGGGGCCTGGTTTTGTGTACTGCCTGCATCCCGCGGATAGGGCTTTGCTTATTTGTGCGGCCCGGTTGCTGGCATGCCACGGCCCAATACTGGTCCACAGACCGGGGGTTAGGGATCTCTGTTCTATACCATTACTGTATTATTACATATCAATGTTTGCTCCTTACAGTGCCTGTCTTAATTTATCTCTCCAGGATTTCTTTTTCCTGTTATTGCTTGTTAATGGCTAATATGCAGAGCTCTTGCACCTTTCCAAAGTTGTGCTTTTCCTTACTGGGTCTCTGCACTCCCCCCCCCCCCC